>NW_026000242.1:15142912-15144000 GCF_001458135.2 Marmota marmota marmota
TTTTTTTTTTTTTTTTTTTTAAAGAGAGAGTATGAGAGAGAGAGAGAGAGGGAGAGAATTTTTAAATATTTATTTTTTTAGTTTTCGGCAGACACAACATCTTTGTACGTGGTGCTGAGGATCGAACCTGGGCCGCACGCATGCCAGGCGAGCGCTACCGCTTGAGCCACATCCCCAGCCCACACAGATGTGTCTTGTGTGTGTCTTCACATGATAGAGGAGATAAAAGACCACCTCTCAAGCCTCTTTTACAAGGAAATTAATCGCATTCATGAGGGTAGATCCCTCTTGCCCTAATCACTTTCCAAAGGCCAGACTCTTGATACTGTTACCTTAAGGGTTAGGTTTCAGCATAAGAATTTGGAGAGGACACATACAGTGATTCTTCAATCCTGGCAGTGTTTGTTATTGTCAATATTTTTATTTTATACATTCTAATAAGTCTGTAGTGTTATCAAGTTTTAATTTGCATTTCCCTGGTGACTAATGATGGTAAATGTATTTTCATGTGCTTATTTGCTTTCATAATTTTTTTTTTGGTGAAGTGTCTGTTCAAATTGTTTACATAATTTTTTAGCTTGGTTATTTTCTTACTGTTGAATTTCAAGAGTTCTTTATATATTCTGCTCTAATTCCTTTGTGGAATGTTCAAACATTTTTTGTCTTGCAGTATTGTTGCAGAACAAAAGATTTGCATTTTGATGAAATTCAATAAATAAATTTTTTCCTGTTATGAATCATGCTTAAGCCCAGATTACAAAGATTTTCTCCTATGATTTAAAAAATATATATAATTTAATGTAATAATTTTTATGTAAAGTTTGAGGTTGACTGTGATTTGTTTTATTTTTGCCTGTGGATGCACAATTATCCCAACACCATTTGCTAAAAAGATTGCCTTTCATTGAATTGTCTTTGTATCTTTATAAAATTTTTAAATTTAATTTTATGATTGTTCCTTGCTAGTACCTAGAAACACAGTGGATTCGTGTATTGTTCTTGTGTATCCTACCACTTAACTGAACTTATCAATTCTAGAATGTCCTCTTATTTCTTTTTTTTTCTTTTCTTTTCTTTTTTTTTTTTTT
>NW_026000242.1:15145103-15185103 GCF_001458135.2 Marmota marmota marmota
TTTTTTTTTTTTTTTTTTTTTTTTTTTTTTTTTTTTTTTTTTGTAGAGTTTTTGAGTGATTTTCTATGTAGCCAATCATGTCATCTGCAAATAAAGACTGTTTTATTTCTGCCTTTCTAATAGGTATGTCTTTTATTTCTTTTCCTTGCCTAATTCTGGCTAGGACTAAGCCTTGTTCCTGAGTCTTTCATTATTAAGTATGATATTAGCAATAAGTTTTTTTTAGCTGCTTTGTATCAGATTCTGTTTCTTGTTTCTGAGAGTTATTATCAAATACTTTTTCTGCATCAATTAACATGGTCATGTGGCTTTTCTCCTTTAGAGAGTTGATACAGTGGTTTATGGTAAACAATTTTAAAATAGCAAACCAGCCTTACTGTTATGAATTGTACTGTATTATCTTATATATATATATATATATATATATATATATATATATGTAAATATATATATACTTACACATATATTTATATTTTACACACATATATATTTATATACATATATACTTATACACACACACACACACACACAGGCATGCTGGGGTCCTAAGTTCCAGTACTTCAGAATGTGACCATATTTGAGGAAAAGGTGTTTACAATGGTAGTTAAGTTAAAATGAGATTGTTAGGCCAGGCATGGTGGTGCATGTGGTGCATGTCTATAATCCCAGCAACTTGGGAGGCTAAGGCAGGAGGAATGCAAGTTCAAAGCCAGACTAAGCAACTTAGCAAGGCCCTAAGCAACTTGAGAAACCTGTCTCAAAATAAAAAATAAAAATGTCTGAGAATATGGTTCAGTGGTTAAATGTGCCTGGGTTTGGTCCCTGGTACAAAAAAAAAAAAAACCCATGAGATTTTTAGGGTGGGCTCTATCTAATATAACCCATGTTCTTATACTAAGGACATCAGAAACAGAGACAGACAGGCACAATGGAGAATGTCATGTGCAGACTGAGAGACTGGAGTTACACTACCACCAGCCTAGGAACTTCCAGGAGCTAGAGAAAAGCCCTGAAGAGATCTCCCTAGCATCTTCAGAGTGAGCAGAGCCCTCCAACCCACAGTTTCATCTCTAGGCTCCAGAATTTGGGACCACAGATTTCTGTTCACTCAGTTACTTTGCTTTATTGTGACACTTTACATAGAACATACAGCTCTAGCAAACAAATACACTTACATTCTCAGGATAAATCCCACTCAGCCATGGTGTACTGTAATAACTTTTTACTCAATTTGCTAATATTTTGTTTAGGATTTTTGCATCTGGGTTCATGAGAAATGCTATGCATACGTACTGGGGATTTAATCCAGGGTGCTTTGCCACAGAGCTATATCCCCACCCCTTGTTATTTTGAGACAGGGCCTCCCTAAGTTGCTGAGGCTGATTTGGAACTTGGAATCCTCCTGCCTCAGCCTCCTGAGTTGTGGGGATTACAGGTGTGCACCACCACACCCAGCTAATTTATTTTGTTCATAATACTTTTGTCTGGTTTTGGTGTCAGGTTAATTCCAACCTAGTTAAGTGAGTTAGAAAGTGTACTCTGGTCTTTTCTGAGGAAAACTGTGTATTTTTCTTCCTCAGACATTTGGTAAAATTCACACAGAAACCATTTAGAACTGGAAGTTTCCTTTTTGAAAGGTTCTCAATGATACATTCAACTTATTTGATACACATAGGGCTAGTCAGGCTATTTCATCCTAGGATGAGTTTGATAGTTTTTGGTTTCTGAGAAATGCATCTATCTTATCTAAGTTGTTAAATATATGTTGTTATAGTGAGTTTCTGCTATATTGTGTATAGTTGAGTCATTTTTTAGTCATTCTGACAATTTCTACCTTTATCTTAGTGTTTATTTAAATCATTTACATTTAATGAAATTATTAGTACATTTGGGTTCAAGTCTACCATTTTATTTGGTTTTTTATTTGTTCCCTTTTTTCATTCCTCTGTTCTTCCTCTCCTGCCTTGTTTTCGGTTACTTTAATCATTTTAAAGTGTTCTTTAAAAATTTATTTCTTGTAATTTTTATAATATATCTTTGTGCAATATTTTGGTGGTTGCTCTAGAGCTATATTACATAACCTTTAAAAAAATCACTGTTTAATGTTTTCTAGTAAAATTTAGGAACTTAACACTACATATGTGTTTTCACTTCCTAATTTATGTTGTAATTATTTTATATATTAGAACTAGATACATTGGAAATCCAAGAAATGATATTACAATTTTTGCTTTTAACCTTCAAATAAAGAACTCAAAAGCAAGATAGACTGTTGTGCAATTCTCTATCTATGAGTTTCTCATCTGGGGAGTCAACCAACCTAGTCAATATATATATATTTGGATCAGAAACATATATATATGTATGTATATGTATATAAATTAAATAATAAATAAAATAAATTTAATTAAATATAAATATTTAATATTTTTGAAGTGGTAGAGATTGAACCCAGGGCTTTGTGCTTAGTAAGTGCTCTACCACTGAGCTACATACACTCCCAACTCATATAACAAAAATGTTTGAGAAAAAGCTTGTATTTGTACTGAACATGTACAAACTTTTTTCTTGTCACTATTCCCTAAATAATATGTTGTAACAACAATTTACTTAGCATTTACATTGTGTTATTAAGTATTATAAATAATCTAGAGATGATTTAAAGTAAATGGGAGAATATGTAGGCTATATGCAATTACTATACCATTTTATTTTATTTGTGTATTTTTATGTGGTGCTAAGGATGGAACCCACTGCCTTACATGTGCTAGGCAAGCGCTCTACCACTGAGTTACAGCCCCAGCCCTACTATGCCATTTTATATAAAGACTTGTGCTTCCAAGGGATTTTAGTATTGGCAGGAGTCCTGGAACCAATCCCCCACCAATCCCAAGGCAACTGTATTTAGGTTTGATATTTATATGGCTCTTTCTCCATTGCAGATGTTCTAAGTTTCCTTCTGATAAAACTTCCCTTCCACTTGAAGAACTTCCTTTAGCAGTTCCTTTACGGCAGTCCTCCAGCGGGAGAACAGAAAGAAAAAAGCAAAGGATGTTAGCCACATCCTCTTGGGACCAGACACAGCTCCCCTCATCAGAAGGCCCGCCTCCCTTCCCTCAGAGCCAGGCTGCCAGTGCCTGCTGTCAGGAGACCCCTTTCTTGCTCCCCAAGCCTGAATGAGGAGCTTGCTCTGCTCCATTCACACCAATGCCCTCTTCTGCCCTCAGTCCAGAACAGGATACAGTAGAAGAGGAAAAACAAAAATGGGGAATTCTCAGTGGCCCAGGGGTAGTTTGTATTCTTTTGAAATTTGCATATTGCTATCTACTTCAAGCCCTTTTTTAACTGCTTACTGCATTCTGTTCAAGTCTATGGCTCCATTTGCTAGGAAACACCGGGTGGAAAGAACTTACAACACCTCACCTGGAACCGGAACTCTCTCCGCATTTAAGTTTAAAAAAAAAAAAATTTATTGAGGTGAAATTCTTATAACATAAAATTATCCACTTTAAAGTGAGCAACTCACTGGCATTTAGTACATTTACAATGTTGTGCAATCACCTCTATACGGTACCAGATCATTTTCATTACCCCAAAATACAACCCAGTGAATAGTTACTACCCTTTGCCACCTTCCCCCAACTGCTGGCAATCACTAATCTGCTTTCTGACTCTATGGATTTACCTGTTGTGAATGTTTTATATAAATTGTATCTGGTTTCTGTTAGCATTCTGTAAGGTTTCTCGATCTTATAGCATAGATCAGTACTTTGCACATCCTTAACCTTTTTAAAAAAAATATTTTTTGTGGGGTTGTAGATGGATACAATGCCTTTCTTTCTTTCTTTTTCTTTTTCTTTTCTTTATTTTTATGTGGTGTTGAGGATTGAACCCAGTGCCTCACACATGTGAGACAAGCGCTTTACCACTGAGCTACAACTCCAGCCCTTCCCTAGCCCTTTTAAAAAATTCTTGTTTAATTTTATTTTGAGACAGAGCCTCACTAAGTTGCCCAGACTGGCCTCAAACTTCCATTCCTCTTGCCTCAGTTCCCAAGTCACTGGGATTATAGGCATATGCCACCATGCCCAGAAATATCTTTGCTAATTTTGTAGGAAACTTTTCTTGTGCTTGATTTAAACTCTAATGTTGTGGTTGTAATTAACTTTTAAACATTTTTCATATTTTTATAAGTCATTCATATTTCTTGACTTATTATTATTCACATATTTGCCTATTTATATATCCAGGTCTGCAACCAGAATGCTTCTAGTAACAATTAACAGAACATCTAACTGTAGTTTTGACAAATTGGGGGTGAATTTTTTTTCTGACATAGTAAGACATCTGGAATTAGGCAGCTGCTAAACTGGTTTATTGGTTTGAGGATGTCAGGATGGTGTCTTTGCAAACTAAGATGGTTGCAGCTGCTCAGGACATCACATGCATCTTCAAGGAAGGAGGATAAGGTGAACCAACTGCATATTCTGGGAATAGACCCAGAAGTGGAAATGTTCATTTTAACATGGAAGTAAAAGCTTTTCCAGATCATCTCCCAGCAGATTTTTCTTTTTATGTCTCATTGACCAATACTGGATCATATGGCCACCATTAGCTACAAGGAAATTGAGAAATCAAGGAATGAGAATGAAGTGCTGGATTAGGCTTAGCCCAATCATGATCCATTCCCAGTACCAAACAGTTTGCTGCTCATGCACGAGGAAATAGAAAGTAGGGGAACAGGGAGTGCATTCTAGAAAGCAACTAACATTGTCTAAGCCTTAGGGTGTGTGTGTGTGTGTTTGTGTGTGTGTGTGTTCTCTCTTATTGATTTATATATTTCTCTATATACTAAGGAAGATATTTATCTTATAAATTTATTTCTCAGTTTCTGGCTTATACTTGATGTCTATCTGAATATAGGAGTTTTTCTTCATTTTTCTGTAGTAAAATATACAATGTTTAAAATATTTTTCCTTTTAAGATCATAGGTTCTCCCTACCTGCAGCCTAGATCAACATTCGGTTCTATACCAATGGTATGTCCCTGTATTCCCAGCTACTCAGGAGACTGAGGCAGGAGGATTACTTGATCCCAGGAGTTTGAGGCCAGGCTGGGCAACATGATAAGATTTATGTCTCCAAAAATAAAATAAGAAAAAAAAATTCTCGTTTTTAAAGTCTTTTTAAAAATTTAACTTTTTAATCCATTTCATGTATGTTTTGTCTTTAAAGTAGGATAATTATATAAATTGATTTTTCCCAAACAGCTAGCAAATTGTCCTGGTACCATTGATTTCCATCTGCTTCTAGGACCCATGATGTATAATAGGTCCCCATTTTTCTGTAGTTTTGCTTTATGGGGTTTCATTTACCTATGATCAACCACAGTCTGAAACTGTTCAGTGGAAAACTCCAGAAATAAACAATTCATAAGTTTGAAATTGTGCTCTGTTCTGAGCTCCATGATGAAGTCTCCCACTGTCCATCTCCCCTGGGATGTGGCCCATCCCCTGTACCTCCATCCACTAGTCTCAGTAGCCGGCTCAGCCTTCAGATGGGCTGTGTGGACTACAGTGTTTGTGTTCAGGGAACCCTTGCACAGTGGTTCCACGCCGCATCACCTCACTTTAATTTAACTTTTCTCATCACATAGGCATTGTATCACATTATCACCAGAAGAAGGGTGAGGAGAGGACAAGGTGTTTTGGGAAAGTGAGTGCATTCACATAACTTTTATAACACTATATTGTCATAATTGTTTTATTTCATTCTTAGCTGTTGTTAATCTCTTGCTGTGCCTAATTTGTAAGTTAAGCTTTATGATAGGTGTGTATGTATAGGAAAAACATAGCGTGGATAGGGTTCAGTACTGTCTGTGGTTCAGTACTGTCAGTGTCCTCCATGGACTCCGACACTGATGTATTCCTTTTAGGGAAAAGACTATGGAACAAACAAGTATTAACAACAACAAAGGATCAATGAGGCAAAAAGCTTACGGCATCAGCTTTTTTTCTTATTTATTTGTTTGCTTTATTGGGGATTGAACCTAGGGGCACTCTACACTGGACCTATCCCCAGCTCTATTTATTTCTTAATTTGAGACGGTGTTTCTCTAAGTTGCTGAGGCTGGCAACTCCTGGACTCAAGTGGGCCTCCTGCCTCAACCTCTCAGATAAATGGGATCACAGGTGTGTGCCATTATGCTTCACCACAGCATCAGCTTTCATGGAGTCAGGAGATTGCAGGGAAGAGGCGTTGGTAAAAAGAAGTGTGATTGCCATCTCTGTATTAGTGCCCATAGGTAATGGATTATGTTTCAGTTTCCTTCCTCTCCCCCTTTCCTGTGCCAGGTGGCAAACCCAACTAAGGGTAGACCATTCATGAAGTCTGCATCAAGTGACCTGATTGTCTTTTAGAGTTGGTTCTTTGGCTAAGCAAAGCAATGCTCTGGCAGAGTGGTGTGATATGATATATAAAAAAATGTAGATTCTCTCCCTCCTCGAAGCAGGTCATGGAAACTCCAATCCAGCTCCCCTCCCTGCTCCCTTCCTTCGAACTGTTGACTATAAAAGAAATTCTGATGATGTACCTTCAACTTCAGAAGGGTCCTGACCCACACCCACAAGGAAAAAATGCAAAAGAATCTAAACAGACAGGCCTTACTGTGTTTTCCCACCTAGCCCACTAGCATTAGATCATACTCGTTTTGTCCAATCACATTTCAGCACGTCTGTCCATGCTTTGATTGTGGTGCCTATGCAATGAAGACTCTGTCCAAAAAAAAAAAAAAAATACAGGGCTCCGAAAGCCTTGGATCTCTGAACAAATGGAAGCTCCTGGAGGGTGGTGCACCTGGAGAGGGCATAGAAGTGCTGTGCCCTTTCCCACTTGCCTCGACCTGTGCCTCTCTTCATCTGCATCCTTTGTCCTTTATAATAAACCAGTAAATGTAAGTAAATGTTTCTCAGAGTTCTGTGAGCCACCCAAGTCAATAATCAAACCTGAGGAGGGGTTGTGGGAACCCTGGCTTATAGCCAGCTGGTCAGAAGCACAGGTAAAAAAATAACCTGGTGCTTACAACTGGCATCTAAAAGGAGCTGGCGCAGTCTTGGGAACTGAACAAAAATAACCTGGTGCTTACAACTGGCATCTAAAAGCTGGGACGGGTAGTCTTGGGGACTGAACCCTCAGTCTGTGGATCTGAAGCTCTCTCCAGGTAGATAGGGCAGAACTGAAACAAAGTAGAAAACATGGGCTAGTGTCCACTGCAGAACTGCCTTCCTGCTCACTGGTGGGGAGAGGTGCCCACACAATTGGTGATCACAGAAGTGTTCAGTGTGGATTGCTGTAATATAAGAGCAGAGTAAAAGCATTTTGTCTTTCCAACACAGATAGTATAAGTTCCTAAGTTATAACAAAATTAATTTACATATATATGTATACATATGCACATATGCATACACACACACATATATATTTAGTTGTAGATGGACACAATATTTTTATTTTATTTATTTATTTTTATGTGGTGCTGGGGATCAAACCCAGTGCCTCACGCGTGCTAAGCAAGTGCTCTACCACTGAGCCACAACCTCGGCCCCAAAATTAATTTACTTTTTAAAACTACTAAAACATAAGGTAAGCCATTATTAGGATGACTAGACTAGCAAGCAAACCTTGAAAACTACACATGTTGTAAGTTTAGTGTTTCCCGCTCACAGGGAAGCTGGGAAAGCTCTCCAGGAGCTCATTCTCTGCTACCAGCCCAGGTCCTACCAACCAGGAAAACAAACTGCTCTGTGCTGAAAACAGAATGTAGGGGGGTGAATTGGCTACAAGGTGACAGAAAGGAGCAGAGAAAACAATCAGGGCACACTGAGGCAAACAAGAGATTGCAGGAAGGCAGGAGGCAGAGGTAAGGAAGTCTTGATTTGTTGTTGACCAGTTTCAAAACTATGGAGTTTAACAATCAGCTTGCCAAATTCCTGAATATTTAAAGATCTGTCCTCCTAAACCAGTGCAAGCCAGCTCTAGCACAACTCTCCTTGGAGGGACAATGGGAGCAGGTGGTGTTATCTAAGCCCTCGGGCTACTGTCCCCCAAGAGAAACCAGAAGCATGGCAGGTATGACTAGAGATTTGGAGATGTAGGAAAGACAGTCATTTCCAGAAGTTCTGCAAGAGCTTCAGGGAGGAGAAAAAAAATACCCACCTTCCTCTTCTTGTTCTCTAATCTCCTGCCAGTTCTGGCGGAACCCAGTTGAAAGTAGATGGACAGGTTGTGAGAACCTGGGAAATGCAGCTTACAGGGGTCATCTTCTGGCAGCACAGAGCAAAGCAGAGGAAGAACAGTCACTTGTCCTCCTCTTTCCTCTTCCATCTCTTGTTCTCTTTGGTCAGCCTTTATATTTATTTATTTACTTAGGTATCAGGGTGTTAAAGGGTGCTTAACCCAAGGGTGCTTAACAACTGAGCCATATCCCCAGCCACCCCCCTACACACACACTTTTATTTTTTATTTTGAGACAGGGTCTCGAGAAGTTGCTGAGGCCAGCTTTGAACTGGCAATCCTCCTGCCTCAGCCTCCCAAGCCACTGGGATTACAAGAGTGCAACACCTTGTCCAGCTTCTTCTATCATCCTTTAGACTCTGCATTTTCTCACTGCCCATTTATGTATTGCTTCTTTGCCTGAAAATTTTCAGGAATTTCTCTTTCTGTTGTCCTACATTAGTGCTCTGACCCCTTTGCTCCTTTACACTTTCTTTCTCTTGCTTCTGCACTTTGGGAGTTGCCCTATTCCCCTTGTGTCTCTCTGTTGCTGCTTCTCTCTGCCTTGCACCTTTCTCAGTTTTCTTAACAGAAAGGGATGTGATCAGGCTTTCTCATGCATGTGGGAGTCAAGGTCTTTGGGTGGAGAAGAAGAAAGTCTCATTTAGTGCTGAGGGGGCCTTGTGGAAAGGTTATGCCTAGACTGAAACTGGAATATGAAGAATTTGGGAAACCAAGACACCTCTAAGGACCAGCTACTCACTTGCTCATCTCTCCCAGCCCACAGTGTCCTCCTAGCATGCCTTTGATTCCTTTACATGCTACATTCTTTACCTGGTCCAGATCCTGATGTGATGGCCATTCTGATGCATCTCTGGCCAGCCTGGGGATGGGCTGCCCTAGGACCAAATATCCAATCTGTAACATCTCCTGGAGAAAGCTTAGTGCTTTCTGTGCAGGGACTACAGTCTGTTCAGTTTCACTACAGTGATGTAATGCTGGTGTGGCACATTGCCAAGATACCTCTACCAGTGGGAGTTGTGCAGTTGCTTTCTCTGTACTTGCTTTGCTTCTCCTCTCTGCGTACCCACCTGTGCACAAAAGCTAATGCACATCTGATGCATCTACCCAGCATCTCTGATGAAAGATCTCAGGTCACAGGCTGTGCTTAGACAGATATTCCCAACCTTGACTGAAATTACAACCATTTGGGGAACTCTCAAAACAGCCAGTGCCAAGCTGGTGTAGTGGTACACGCCTGTAATTCCAGCAATTGAAGAGATTGACGCAGGAGGATCCCAAGTTTGGGGTCAGCCTGGATAACTTAGTGAGACCCTCAGCAACTTAACAAGACCAAAATTAGAAGTTAAAAAAAGCATTGGGGATGTAGCTCAGTGGTAAACACCCCCGGAGTTCAATCCCTAGTACCAAAAAGTATTTATTTAAATAAAATTACCAATGCCAGTCTCCCCACTCCAGGATACCCCAAGCCATTTTAGCTTAGTTGCTCTGTGACCAGAGTGGTTTGGTATTGATTTTTAAAGCTCCACAGATGATGTCATGTGCACTAAGGATCCCACCCTGGCTGCCTGGGCACTTGGGTTGTGGACCCCACTTGTTCCATTTTTTTCTATGATCCACTCCTTTGCATGAGTTGAGGCACAGCTGATCTTTCAAGAAAGCTTGCGATTTGGGAGGGAAAAACCTTGGGTCCTAGCAAAGCACAATCAAGAGGATTATGTTTGACAAATGTAATGAACCTTGTTTCCAGTACTTTCCCATTTTAAAACTACTTGGCAGGATCAAAGAACCTCCTGTCCCTGGAGCTGTTTAGTCTGGCAACTGGAAGAATCACTTTTTACTTTTGTTGTTTTTGTTTTATTTTTCTGCCCACTGAGTGTGGGTTACTATCAACACAAATGCTGTAATGGCCACAAGCTGATTAGAACCTGGTCTTATGAACTGTCTTCCTTGATCCAACTATAGTCAGAATTTCTTCACATTGGCTGTTGAGTGGGTTTGTTCAATGCGTATTTTTAAAATTGCTATCATGTATTTTGTGTTCATTCTCTTCTTTTCTCCGAGATGCCATTAAGGCATATAAAAATAACTTTGGGGATTGTGCATGTCTGAGGGTAGTTCTAACGTGCTGACCGAGTTATAGCATTTGCCCTTGAGTTTGTCCTTTGAAGCTCCCTTTGGGATCACCAGAGGCTAAGTAGGAGCTCTGCTTGCTGAAAGTTGTCCTGTAATAGTGGTTATATGTAGTTTATTCCTCAATGTAGAAAAAACTAGTAGAGAGGATTCTGGCAATGGCTTCTCCGTCTCACAGGAGGGTCTCTTCTCCATTCTCTGCTCTGCTTCCAGGTACCTCTCCTCCTTAATGACATAAGTTCCTCCTATCCTCAGTAATCTCCCTTCTCAGCCTCCAAAACTCATTCTTACTTATAGGTCACAGTATAGCTCTGGCTCCAGAGAAGGCAACAGAAAATGCCAATAAATTAGGTCATGTCTATCCACAGCTGTTTAATTGCTTTGCCACTGCCATCCAGGCAAAAGTCTTTAAAGGGTTTATGAGTAACATATTTGCTCCAGGGTAGCTGTCTCCACCTTCAAAGCCACACCAGACCCCACCCTCATCCAGTTCCACTGAGCTCTGATTCCAGCTTCCTCCCCAGCTACCATTCCACTTCCCCAACCTGTCAACTTTTAACTCTGTTCTGGGCCTCTCAGTGTTGAGGAGTGTTCACAGGAACAAAACAACACCTAAGTGTAAAATATTTTTGGTGTGTGTCTAAAAATTAGCTCACAATTATGTAAATGCCACAATTTCCAAACCATGTTCTAACACAACAGTGATGGTTTGTGGTTTGAGTGGTGCAGACAAACGCTTTTCTGTTCACAGCTTACCTGAGCTCCATCTGTGAGGCAATGCAGGCACTCACAGGGGCAGCTCCCTAAAGATGGCAGATCTTACATCTCCTGGCTCAGGGTCATTCCAGGAGGGAAGCCAGGTCCAGGCTCCTTCTTCAGCTTGGGTATGACTTTCTTCCTGGGAGGCAGGTAGTCATCAGGAGTTTTTGACTGTAGGTCAGCCAGCCATCAAAATTAAGTGTTGGGAGTAACATTGCAATTTTACCTCCTTCTCCTGGAGTTGCCAGGTATGAGCCAGTCCTCCATCTAGAGCATTGGAACCTGTTACTGCTTCAGATCCTTCTTCTCAGTGCCTCACAACATCAGGGGACAGAGGTCGGGTACCTCTGTGTTCCTCTCTATAATAAGAACACCAAGGGATAGACTTTTTCTGGATCATGATTCAGTAACACCTCTGTTCATCAGCACTCATTTAACAGATATTTTTGAGCTCTTACTATGTACGTAGTAGCAGAGACACAAAAATGTTCTCTACAGTTTTTCCATGTCATTTAACCCCATGCTGGGGGAGATGATGCCTGAACTGAGTCTCAGGGGAGACAAGGTGTGAGTGAAGGTGAGAAGGGCACACCTCACCTTGTATGGTGAGCAGCACTAGGTAAGGCACAAAGTCATGAAAACTGTGGTTACAGGCAGGCTCTGTTCACAGTGGATAGCACTAGGGTCACATGGACAGGCAATGAGAGGCAATGGCATGAGCAAGGGGGAGAAAAGGTAGGCAATGGAGGCCTATGGACCGTGCCCAGGACCCAGGGCTTGACAAAGCTGGGAGTGAGAAGGAGCCATTGAAATATTTAGAGCAACAGAGAAACAGAGTCAATTTTTCTTCTTAGGCGGGTGTCTCTGAGTAAAGTCTGGGTTAGAGGAGAATTGTGGATGGGGGCTTAATGTGTTCCCCAAAGGTCGAATATTGGAAATATCCCCCAGTGGAATAGTGTTGGAAGGTGGAGTCTAGTAAGATATTTAGGCCATGAAGGCTCTGCCCACGTGCATGTCTGAATGTCGTTACTCCAGGGGTAGGTTAGTTATCATGACAGTGGACTTGGTATATGAGCAACTCTGCACCCCCATCCCTTGCTTGCTGCTTGCTCTCTGGTGTTCTCCTGCCCTTCTGCTTTTGCCATGGATGACACAGCACGAAGCCCTTACCAGATGCCGACATGATGCTCTTAGACTTCCCAGCTTCCAAAGCCATGAGAAAAAACAGGTTTTTTCTTTATGAATTACCCAATCTGTAATGTTCTGTTATAGCAAGACAAAATGGACTAAAGTGGGGATCTTGACTAGGAATAAAGAAGTCTGTGAGAGATTCAAAAAATATTTGGAAAGTCAGATTAGCAGGATTTAGTGACTGATAGCTGTAGGAAGAGGGAGAAAGGATACTTTGTAGGAACTCAGGTTTTTGGCTTCAGAAGCTGGTGAATCTAAATGGATTACTCTTGAGTCCAGTGTGAGGTATAATATCTGAATATTAAAGGATTCTAATTCCTCTATCATCTTTAACGTATTTAGAGACATTATTTCTTAATGTGGATTATTTCTTGGCAACTGAAGTCAGGTTTTAGGCCTGTGACAAAGATTGGGGGTGAGGGGAAAAGTGGGCAGATTTCAAAGTAGAACTCTGGCAAGCTTCTTGGAACAGTTCCTCAGCTCCAGATGGCCTGGTGAAGGACTTCTGGGGGAGAAACTGAAAGCAGCCACCTGACCATACAGGAGGGGACTAATTGGCCCACAGAAGCCACCACATAGGTGAGCCATGGAGAACAGCCTGCTAGGCAGCAGGTGCCCAGTGAACCAGAGGAAAATATAGGTGCTCTCATTTCCTCCCTGTCAGCTTTGTACTTTGGTCAGGAGCTTTATCTTTCTCCACTTCCAAGCAAAAATAATTAAGGCCAACTGATCATTAAGACTCCCCACTCAAAAACAAAAATAAAAAATAAAAAACAGGACACTTCATTTCAAGTGGCTATTTCTCCTTCCCAGTCAGCAACAAGCCAGCTTTTTAGCAGCGCCCTCCCCTTTAATAGAGGATCAGCAGAAGTGTGCTTCACCTTCAGTGAGTGGGAGGGTCCCCTCACTTCAATGTGCTCTTCCTGCCAGCTTAGGGCACTGTGGATCTTGGTTTTGAAGCTTGTCCAGAGCCACTGAGGCACAGCCGTCATTCTACCCAACACACACCAGGTAAGCTGCTATGCACCAGCATGAAGCCCCCTGGAAGATCATTTGGCCATTATTCCAGAATTTGCTTAAATATATTGAACATGCTCTTAGACTTCTTTGACCCCTAACACTTTTGGGGTCAAAGCAATAAGGCTAAAAATGGTCTCTTTAGCAAGGCATAATGATAAAGGAAAAAGATGTCCTTTCCAAGTTTATCATGAATTGAACATCTTAAATAAATCCCAAATTTTGCGGGATCAGTATGAGTGATGTTTTCATTCATATCAAAATAAGAGACACCTGACAAATATTTGGAGGACCTACTATTTGTGGGAGATATGCAATTAGCTATGATAAATGCAAAGCATAGGGTTCTAGAAATTTTTAACCTATTGGGAGGACAGGATATGAGAATTTTAACAATATTACGAGCCTGCACATGACTAAGGGCCTAATGGGTGGCACAGACAGTAGCAAAGTCGGGTTGGGGAGTGAAAAATGGATAGGACCTATACTTGCTAGGAAAGCCTTTCATGAAGAGGCTCACCTTGAAGAGTGGAATGATGTAGCAAAGTGGGATGACTTGCAGTTATGGATTGTTAACACTTCCATTGAATCAATTCTACATAACAAACTCTTGAATATGTATGAATTCATAATTTATATGAATTCCGATTCATAGTTGGAATATGTGCATCTTCAATTCAGAAAACCATTCATGTCAATATTGGAAACTAAAGTCCTGAAGGAAAGACTGGTGTTTGCTCGTTGTGGTAACTGCTGGCTGGCCCTGGAGCCTGCTGGCCTGCATTCCCTCTCCTCAGCAATCTGTTCCCCTTCAGTAACTTTTACTGAATGCTCACTAATTTTTAACAACCCAGCACACAGAGAATGAGCTTAGTTTAACTGCTTTCATTTTATTTTTAAATCTTGTAAATTTCAAATGGAATAGAGGCACAAAATAACTTAGGATTGAAAAAGAAATATGGTTTAAGGGCTTGTGGCTTCATTTCTCTATATTTCTGGCTTTTAGTTGAACCTGTTGCCCTAGGGGAGCAACTGTGCCATGCGCTGGTGCTCTGAATGAGTGAGTGATGGGCAGAGGCCACAAAAAGAAACCTTTAGTTTCCCCTTCAGGCTTTGTCCTTTACGTGAGTGTGCAGGAAGCCTCCAGAAAGCGTATGTGATCTGAGTATTGAAATTTCTCTTCTGTATTTATCAAGGAATTGAGAGAATTTCAATTTGGGGGACTCTTGTTCATAGCCTAATAACCCAGCGTGGCAATAAAAATATTACTTCTGACTAGATGAAGATATTCTTTGTTAGGTTATTAAGTCGGGCAGACACCTATATCGCCAAATTGAACCTAGAGATAAATGCAATGTATTTTGAGTGAGTTTTCTATTAGAAATGAGTCTTTTGATTAAAATAAAATCACAGTATTATGAATCACTAAAAAAATATTACTAGAGAATGATTGGATTCTATGAGTAAATTTGGACAGTTTCTCAGATGTAAGACTAACAAATGAAAACTCTGTAGGCTGCTTACCACAAACAAAACAAAGCTAAGTAATTTTCTCTCCTATTTCCTTCCTTTACTCAAGATTATTCTATATGCCCATGATGACCTTCACTCACCCTTCATGTACACATCAAAGTTATCTTCCAGATCATTCACGTGTTCACTGGGGAATGAGCATCACTATTGATGAACAATGATGATCTCAGATCTACCCTAATGGACTTTAGACTCCTCTAAAGTCTAGTTCTGTCTTTTAAGACTCATCTCCACAAATACTTTTCCAGCCCTTAACTAAAATTTATCTTTTTAAAAAATATTTATTTTTTAGTTTTAGGTGGACACAATATCTTTATTTTATTTTTATGTGGTGCTGAGAATCGAACCCAGTGCCTCACGCATGCTAGGCGAGCGCTCTACCACTTGAGCCACATCCCCAGCCCCTAGAATTTATCTTGATTGTAAATCAAAAGTCTGGGTTTTATATTATACATGGTCTATCATGTCCTGTGTTACATCCCAGCTACCTTGAATATATCTTTTTTCTACCAGTAGATCCTAAATTTCCTAACATGTCTTTATATCATCCTTATAAATTTGAAAGCTTATCATGGTTGAATTGTTTTGTTTTGTTTCACTCAAAAAGACATTTTTCAACCCTTTGGCTAGGTGCTAAAGCACTGAGTTGGGTCATGGAACAAAGGATGTGTAGAAGGGACATTGCAATCAAAAAATAAATTAAGAAAATTGCCTGGAGGCATGGCAAAGAGTTTGGAATGGTTGGCACTTAGGGTTTAAATGAGGGAACAATGGGCAACAGTCCAAATAGGAAATCAGAGGACTCGTCATGAAGAATTGAGTTTCACAAATGAGGAAAATGAGACATAGATATTATTTGACCAGCCCAGGTAACAAAGGACTAGAATCCATCACTTGATCAGACCTACCAACCAGGCCCCCACCTCACATCGGCTCAGACAGTGATTTTGTGTTCCCACGCCAGTCTGGGGCAATTAGCTAGAAAAGATGAGGACAGTGATAGTGTCTCTAGCACTCTTGTCTGTGTAGTTAGGCTGCATTATACCTCTCTTTGAATTTATCACAGCAGCCTGAATGGAGGCAAGAGCAAGAAGAGGCCAACAACCAAGAAATAGAGCGTACCAAAGGCAGCATCCAGCACTGGTCTCTAGTATGCCGTCATGACCAAGCTGAGCCCTGCTTAATGACATGTAGACCATGTGAACTATAGGCTGAGGCATGTGTGTAGCGTTTCCAACCCTGCTATGCTTTTGGTGCTTCACCTTGAACATCACAGAACCAATATGTTCAATGACACCTAGGTTAAAGGAATAGGCAAAGGTTACAAAACTGCTCATATCCAGAGAACACATGTAATAATGTGCAACTCTCTAATAATCAAAGAAATAAAAAAAGAGAGAGTGATTGAGAGAGAGAGAGAAAAAAAAACTTTTTTTTTGGGTCAATCAAATTTGCAAAGATTAAAAAGAATACTAATAACTAATGTGGCCAAAGGCATGGAAGAATAGGCTTTCTTTTTTTTTTTTTATTTCACTTATTTATTTTTATGTGGTGCTGAGGATCGAACCCAGGGTCTTGCACATGGAAGGCGAGCATTCTACCACTGAGCCACAAACAACCCCAGCCCAAGAATGGGCTTTCTTATGAGGCAAAAAAGGTACAACTTTTCTCCAGAATAATTTGGCACTGTATTTTATAAGTTATTAAAACATGTTCATCCCTCGTCCTGGCAAGTCCACTTCAAAGAAATTTGTTCTACATAATTAATCACGGATGTACACAAATGCCAGTTTTGAACTGAGTTCACTTCAACATTATGACTGAAAATTGGAAATAGCTTTATACCAACAATAATAATATCTGATCACCATGGTACTGGAGTAGGTATATCTATTAACAGAGATACAATGGTAGAATATTGTAGCACAGCATTCTTAGCTATAATGGTAAACGAGAACTGTAGACTACACAACAGTCTACAGTGTAAGCGTTACAAGGATGCCAAGCATAGTGGTGCATGTCTCAGGAGGCAGGAGGATCACAAGTTCAAAACCAGACTCAGCAACTTTGTGACACCCTGTCTTAAAATACAAAATAGAAAGGGCTGGGGATATAGCTCAGTGGTAAAGTGCCCCCTCAGTTCAATCACCAGTACCAAAAAAAAAAAAAATGCATACAAGGGTGGTATGTGCCTATACCCTGGCAACTTGGGAGGGTGAGGCAGGAAGATTTAGCCAGTCTGGGAACATAGGAAGATTTCATCTAAAAAAAAATTACATTATAAAACCCATAATATGTAACTGACATGTTGTTCAAATGGGACTCGTGGAATATAATCAGAAAGCATCTTTAGTTTTGTGTCCTATTTTTCCTTTAAATGCCACTGAATAAGAATAAGGGTGTTCCCATGACCTTTCTTCTCACTCTTATATAATAAAAGTCCTCTGGTCACTTTAACACAAAAATCACAGCCCACTTCAATGGGATAATTAGAATGTCCAGTCCCCCGGTTAATTCCAGCCTTATTCAGAGGATTCCGTATTCCTCTCCCACAGCCACCACTTGCTTGAGTTGCCTATAACAGTGAGGAGGGATCCAACCTTCTCCTTTTCCCTGTAAGCCTCTTCCTCTCTTCTCATCAGTGATTGGTTTTAACCACTCCAAGGCTGAAGTGGATGGTGGTCAGTGGGAAGAGAAGTACTAGTTTGGAGGGGAGGTATATACTGAAAAGCCCTCTCCTGGCTGGAATGGTTGGGCTGATGTTTAAATGTGCCTCTTGTCTTGTGTGTATTTGTGTGGTTTTCTCAGAGACGGCCTTTGGCCAGGCCCTGTACTGAAGATCTTTTGATGCAAATGATAAGCTTTCTTCTGCTTTCTGCTAGGAACCCAGTGATTTACCCACAACCTCTTTCTTTTACCCCTGAAACTGGCTTTAAAGGACATCAACTGTGAGAATCCCATGTCTCCTCAGCCAATCCTGTGGCCCCCATGTCTTGTACATGGGAAACATGCCATTTTTGCCTGAGAAACCCTGGAAATGAAGACTGCCCACCAGTGAGCTGTGCACTCCACTGTGCAAGCTGAGCAGATGGCCAGCCCCAGTTTTCAAACTCAGACTTCTCAGGCAGGAGTCTGAAACCAGTCTGCCTTTCCCCCACAGCATAAGGGACACAATTATGCTCTTTGAGTAGTAATGTTGAAGACTCTCTCTCTAAAGAAAATCTCCTTACAAATCCTCCCTCTGTCTCCACTCTCCTGACCCACTCTGGGGAAGGGGACTTGTAACTTTTTTTTTTTTAATTAATTTTTTAAAAAAATTTACATGTGACAGTGGAATGCATTACAATTCTTAACTCTTAACAGGACTGCTTTGGCTTTGTTTTTGTAAATTCAAGCAAGGAAGTTCTTCTTACTGGTCTTTTCACAACTCACTTGAATATCTGGAATCTCTTGCTTTCATACCTCAGCTAAAAACGGAGATGGGCAGATTCCTAGTCCTGTTACCCCTGTTTTAAAACAGTTGGACACACACACACACACAGTGAGAAAGAGCATGAAAGCAGTGTCTCTGGTCTTCTGGGGATTATGAATAATTTTTTTCCTTCAAACTTTTATGTAATTTCCAAGTCTTCTGCATCTTGTATAATTATATGTTCATAATTTTAAAAAATTAACTTCAAAAAACTTTTAAGTGGAAAAAAAAAACACCTCAATTTTGTTGATATTTGAAATTTCTTGTCCCCATGTTAGGAATTCCCTGTGTAAGAATTCCTACATTGTTACTTATGGCTGGGCATTTTAGTTATGCTCTTTTAGGTGATGAGGAACATACATTACTTTACCACAAATGTTAGATGGCACTTTATGATGAGGGTACAGGAGAGAGAAAGGAAACAGCCTGAGCCGGGCAAAGCCAGTTCTTGGGAACAGGAATGCTGATCAAAATACAGCAGCATTCTGGCCCCAGTCATCACATGGTACTGCTCAGTGCCTTTCACTGTGTTTCACAGCCTCTGTGTCACTGTAGTTTGTCTTACTTGTCATTATGATTTCAAGACACACCAACAGGAAAGACGTGAATTAATTGTCAGTCACACTTCAAAATAGAGCTCATCAGCTGGGCAGCATTCTTGCTTATGTTTAGCTTTTGGGTCAAGCAAGAATCCTCAGGTCAGTTGATTAGGGCTAGGAGTGCAAAAAAATAAGAAAGAAAAAAGGCAGGGGCAGGGTGGATCCCATGACCCAAAGCATAGCAATTATCCATAAATATTTTACTATGAGTAGGTCAGGGTCCCGCCACATCCTGGGTTGCCAGTTTGCTAGAAAAGTCGTCCATCCTCTCAGACTATCATGCTTAATTCATTGCTTCTGTGACTTTAATCCTGTTTTTGAATGATGGTAAAGAGAATAGAGGTACCAGGATGATTTTAAATAAAACAAAACAGTGTGAATCAGATATCAAGATTTCTTTTCCTATGCCAGACATTTCTTTGTCCAACCCAAAAAAAACAAGTATTTTTGCTAACAGGAGCAAAATGACTCAAAGCTGAAAAAATATTGACTTTTAAAATGTAAGGTCATTGTTAATAAAGAATAGGACACACCCAGATACATATACCAAGTAAATAGTTCTATTCATTTCTACTTTTCTTCTGTAAAATGCACCTGGCATCACTGCATTAACATTTCTATTCATTTTCGAGAGATTGGTTGGTTGTTCACACTGAGTACAATTATTTTGAACAATTCATGATGCACAGAGACATATTCAAAGTACATAATATCCTCCAATGGTATATTATCATTTGTATTGTGTGACAAAGCTTCATTTAGGCCTTTTCTCCAAAACCCATTGAGATTTCATGGTAAAGTGTTTAATACATTGCAAAGAGTGATCACAAATTGTGTTTGTTTTTGAGATTGAGAAAGAAGAATTTAGCTACTAGAAACTGAATAATGATGTCAAATAATAACATAGACAATGACATTACCAGAAAAATTTCTGAAAAAAAAATTTCTTATATACTAAGTCAGGTTTCCATAAATACGTTATGTAATTTGCGGTAGTACTGCCAGTATTACTTCATTTCTCCCCAGGTACAGAATTTCTTACAGAATCACTCTAGTAGTGCTTCACAGGAATATGTTTTGGTAAATAAATGTAATTACATTTAAGACCAAACTTAGTAAGTTCTTCTGAATGAGATCTTACTCATGTGTGTGTATGTGTGGAACATCTCATCAGCAGAGTAATAATTCTAATGATCACCTTTTGTAGAAAGATCTAAGGGAAAAATGTTCTAAGTAAATCTCTTTGGAATGTGGTTCTTCAATAATTTCTAAAGAAGTGGAGTGTCTCACCCGGGCAAAGCCAGTTCTTGGGAACAGGAATGTTAATCAAAATACAGCAGCATACTGGCATCATTTTGTCAATTGATGAAAAAAAGTAGTGTAAACACAGCACTGATCTTTGACAGGCAGCTTTGCCAAAGAAGATTGGAAAAGGCAGGGACCATTTGAGTAAGGATTAGTTCAAGGATTAAGTCTTCTTAAAAATATATTGCAAACTGTAATACAATCCAATGACATCAAGCTTTCTTGACCCAGTGAGTGAATCCTGCAATTTATAACTCAAGAGACTTTCCTCAACTCCATCGTTCCTGGGAACCCAGGAACAATACATTCATGGTGATGGCATTCAGGAAACCCCAGGCCACTTTCTCAGCAGTTTGTGGCCTAAATCAAAGACTGAATACCTATTTGAGATCTATCTTTCTTGCCTCCTGGCTTCTATATTTGACCAGTATGTGAGGATGAAGTGGGAGAGGAAGGAAACCTCACATTGCAACATTAAATTCTTTAAAGTTGAAGCTCATTCTGGAAAGTTAGATTCGATTTGAGTTGGTTTTCTAACATCTTTAAGATGTCATGATATGGAGGGTGAATTAAGTTGAATATCATTGTAGGTTTTAATTAGAGAATGAAAAGTGAATGTAAGGTAATCTTGCAACCTGCCTGCCTGGACCCAGAATAAACTATGGGAGCATCACTTTTCTCTAACCTTGTAAAATTGCCTAGGCTTCTCCTTCTGTCTTCTTTTCCTGGCAGGACACATTGTAAAAATAAGCATTCAGCTTCATTCTTACTAATGAAAAACAAAGGAGGGATGCACCAGAGCCTCAGGAGTACAGTTGTGTCTTGTTACCTAACTCTACAGAACCAGCAGTACAGAGGATGTGGTCAGAATTTAGGATGTAGTTGTCTTTGGAAAGAAGCCATGAATAATATAATAAACAAATCCAAGGTGTTGAGATCATACACTTTATCTATGGATCAGAACTTTATTAGCTCTAACCTGTCTTGCAGTTGTGCTAGTAACAGCCTGACAGGAGTCACTTACCTCTGATTCTGCAGTCCTGCGCAGCTTCCCTGCACTTGTAGAATCCTAACATCACCTTGCGAGTCTCAGTGTAAGATGTCTGAGCATCTGTGTAAAGGGGAATAAGAGGGACGCAAAAGCTAAAAACTTCAAGCTGGGGTTGTAGCTCAGTGGAAGAACGCATGCCTAGCATGTGTGAGGCCCTGGATTTGATTCTCAGCACCACATGTAAGTAAATAAATAAATATCCATTGACAACTAAAAAATATTTTTAAAAAACCTCTAGTTTGAAATTCTTTTGTATTCATTTGTTGGATTATTCAACAAATATTTATTCACTGCTTTGGTGTGTACAGGAATTCTGGCATCTGACTTAGGGAGCTGACATCTAGTGACAAGGCAACCAGCCTGCAAAAACTTTAGACACACTACAGAGAAAGTTTATTCCAGGCAGGCACTGAATAGTTCAAGCACTGAGTAAAATAAACTGGAAATTATTGTACTCTCAATGAATGGGGTCTTAAGCTAGGTGGAAATCTAACTTTTTTATTCTCCACTTACAACCTCTACAAGTTTTTCATCTTTCATAGTTTTAGGGTTTTTTACTGTAAAATGAATATTGTTGTCTTTCAGTATCTGCAGGGGTTGGTTTTAGGATCCCTCAATGGATACCAAAGTCTATGGATGCTCAAGTTTCATATAAAGAATGGTATAATACTTGCATATAACCTGTGCACACTGTCCCATATTCTTCCTTCATTCATTCACTTATCTCTCTCTCTTCTCTCTCTTTTTCTTTCTCTCTTTCTTTTAGACTGGGTCTTGCTATGTTGCCCAGACTGGTGTCAAAACTCCAGCCTCTGAGCATGGGAACTACAAATCCATACCACCGCACCTGACTCTACATACTTTAAAGCATCTCTAAATTGCTTATGATAACTAATACAATGTAAATCCTATGTAAATAGTTGTTTTACTATATTGTTCTGGAAATAAAGGCAAGAAAAGGTCTGTGCATGTTCGATACAGCCATTTTTTCCTAATATTTTTATTTGCAGTTTGTTGAGTCTGTGTTGGGAACCTGGAACTATGAAGGACCTACTTCATGGGGATCCTGTGGCGATTTAATTTGACAGTTTTTGTGGAAGTGCCCAGTGAAGCAGCTGTCATGTAACTTATACCTAATATTTAATTCTAGGACCACTTTACCCTGCAGGAGACAAGGTGCTGATGCAGTGGGCAGGTTTTGTTCAAGTTAAGCAACATCATGAAGACACTAGAAATGATACAAAAATAGTGTCTTAATTCAAGTTATTGTCAGTTTGAATCTGGAATCATGTTGTCCTCTTCTTGCTGTTTCATTTTAATCATGTAATGGACCCAGAGAAAAGCAGCAAAAAGAAAGGTCGAGGACATGAATGGACAGTAGACACAAGAGGACAACCTGAAAGACTGGGATGGCGTGGGCTGGAACATAGAGGACTAAGGGAAATAGAGTTGGGATCTCTGAGATCTCAGACCAAGTTAAATGGGGATTTGTCATCCACATCCTGGAACATGAGGCCATTTCCTTTGAGACCTTTGTAGAAGTCTGCTTAGACTCACAGCAAGTGGGATGGCACCACAGAGGCTCCAGGTCAGCCCCCTCATTTTATAGGTGAAGAAATGCATGTTTAGAGAGAATAGTTTCCCAAATAGATATTCATTCATTCACCAAGGGCTTATTAAGTCCCTGGCCTACATCTGATGTCATTCCAGAAAACAAGACAGGCAAGGTCATTGCTACTATGGATTATATTTTAGTGGGGAACAGGGAGACAATAAAAAGAAAATAAATGAAGATGATGATTTCAAAAGAAGATTAATGAGATTAAGAAAAGTATACCAAGTAATGACAAAAAGTGACTATAGATGGGAGAAGGGATTTTTTTAAAGAATTTAACCTTTATTTTTTATGTAGTGTTGAGGATGGACCCCAGTACCTCACATGTGCTAGGTAAACACTCTACCACTGAGCTACAACTCCAGCCCAAGAAGGGATAATTTATTTTGAAAAGTCAGGGAACACCTCTGCAAGGACATGACATTTTAACTAAGGCCTAAATGAGACAAAGGAATTGCTGTGTGTCAAAACAGTGAGGAGCATTTCAGGTGGAGGCTACAGCAAGTGTGAATCCCAGTAGAAACTAGCTTGACTTGTGAGAGGAACAGAAAGGTGGTATGAAACAGTGGCAGAAAAGGCAGAGGTCAGATACTATATGAAGACCATGAAGTTTAATGGTATTCTAAGCATGGAGAGAATTAAACAGAGAAGTGACACAAAATGGCTTACATTTATAAAAGATTGTGTAAAATAAAATTTATATATTGACCAAGGGGAAAAGGTTAGGTAGTCAGTGTAGGTAAGAATAAAAGGGTCTAGTAATGAGAAAATGGGCTAACAACTGTTTTTCAAATCAGGCAGTTGACATGGGTAAAAACCACGAGAGTTCAGAGGATGATGAATAGTTTTCCAAAGAAAGAACAAAAGAGTTGCTGGTGGTTATTTTTCAAAAAAAATTTAAAAAAACTTTCATGTTTGTGTTCCTAGTCACATATAGGGAAAGAAAGGAAAGATGAAGATCAATGAAAGACAGAAGTTCTGAGGGCTATAAAAAAGGCAAGTCGCATCCCTCCCACATGCTTTTGGGCTCTGAAAGTCCCCTTCTCTCCAGGGAAGTCTGTCCTCTGTCACTTTTTTTTTACTTATTTATTTATTTTTATGTGGTGCTGAAGATCAAACCCAGTGCCTCATACACAGACAAGTGCTCTACCACTGACCACAAACCCAGCCCCTCTATCACGTTTTAAAATAAATCCTGCTAGGCTTAACTTACCTCAGCTGCTCCCTGTGTTCATTCTTTAACTCCATGAAACACAAACTCTGTCCAATCATCAATAAGACCGGTATCAGTAGGCTATTGTTTTAACTGAGCTCCTACACTAGTCCCCAATAGCCATACCAAAATGGAGTCATTTGTGTTAAATGTCACATAATCAGACCAAAACTTAAAAGAAATCAAACAAAATAAGAAAATATCCCAAAAGATAAGGTTATCAAAAAAAAATTCACAACAAATAATCAAAACCATCAGTCAACCTGAGCCAACATGATAAGAAAGTCCCCCTCTACTTTAGTTCTTACAATGAAAGTAACCTGAAATAACCTTACATTAGCCAATATCCTTTATATATTCTGTTGTTTCCTTGATCCTGCTCAAGCTACTTTATAAAAATCAACTCTTCTGCCATGCCCAACAGAGCTATTTTGTAGATGGGATGCTTTCCAGTTCATGAATTGCTAATAAAAGATAATTTAATCTTTAAAATTCAATTTGTCAAAATATTGTTTCTGGAATTTGGTTTGGCTGCTGTGTGGAGTCTGGATAGAAGGAGATCCAGATTAGAAGGTAGGAGGTTCCTGCAGCCTTCCAGATAAGAAATGGTGGTAGTTTGGGCTGGGGTTGTGGCTCAGTGGTAGAGCGCTCACCTAGCACCTGGGTTCGATCCTCAGCACCACATAAAAATAAATAAATAAAGATATTGGTCCAACTAAAAAATAAATAAATATTTTTAAAAAAAGAAAAGAAAAAGAAATGGTGGTAGTTTGGACAAGGAATGTGGCTATGGAAATACTTGATAGACTGCAAGCCCCAGGAAGGTGAGGACCTTTGTCTCTTGTACACTGTGTGATCCAAGCTCCTAGAACAGTATCTGGTGCATAATTACTGCTCAATAACTATCAATTGAATCAAAGAATGGTCAATTTCAGAAATTTGATAGGAATCCAGGTTTATGATAAATACAAGTATAAGCTCTTCCCAGTTTATGTACATTTGCCTTTTTGTGTTCAGAATAGTATGTGTTTTTAGATCTTTTGATAAAAAGATAATTGTAAGCAATTATGCAGCCCAAATCTTGGCCTCAGCCATTGTGTTTCAGCACAGTGGGCCATTCAATGCAGTGGCCAGCAGTGGGCCTTCCCAGCCAGTTCCTCATCTTGAGTGTGGCATCTGAGCCTATTTGTCAACATCTGCCCTGAAAGCTGTGGTTTTGGTGGAAGCATGCTTTTGATTTAAGTACAATGTGGAGATCCAGGAGGGGATCTATTATGTCTAAGCCAAATAGTTGATGCTTTTGACTTTCCTTACAGGAAGGAAAAGCCCTAAGGGCCATTCTCTTCCTGATGTCACTCGCTGTTGTGTTTGGGATGGTGATACAAATTGTCCACCCCAGCACTCTTCTCTATAAACTCTGCCTCCCAACCTGCTCAGCACTTCATCTATGCCAAACAGACCTTTCGTGTCTTAATGCAATCCTCACAAAAGCACCATGAGAAATCATCCCTCTTATCCCCACTTGATATATGAGAAAACTGAGGCACAGAGAGATTAAAATTATACAAGTAATAAAGGTTAAGGACAGCATTTAATTCAATAAGTCTGAATTTAATTTAGCCTGTCAGTATTTTAACATCCTCATTGATAAAATGGGAAATGGTGACTATCGACCTTCACAAGGTCGATATGTATCACCGTGCCTGGTCCAGGAAAAGCACTGTGTAAATGTTAGCTATAATTAACTTTCTGATACTAGTCCTATGAAAAATTTACTTCTTATAGACATGATTTCAATTTGTGTACAGAGTTACATCTCTCACAGTAAATATTGACTGAGTTGCTTTACAATGATGGCATGAAATTTTTGTAGAATTCATTCATTACTCCAAAAGTGGTGCAAATCTTTACCTGATTGCCCTTAAGTCAGGAACCACACTGAGCCCTGAGGAAGCCAAGTGAATGAGCCACAGTCCCGGCCCTCAAGGAGCTGACAGCCTAGTGAGAAAGCCAAACAGGTACATACATGGCAAGTAATTCAATATAATCTGGTAAATATGGAAGTGATCCTGGATGCTTTCTGGTATGGTTTAGGTAAAAGGCACAAACAAAAAGAGATCAGGTAAATCTAGGAGGACAGAAGAGCCCTAGTGGCTACGAGGGGAATTAACGGTTCAACTCCAAGTTGAACCTCCAGCGGGGCAGCAAGTATTTTCTACAGAACCTTCTTTCAGGTGACTTTTGGTAAGAGATCACTCACTGTGAGCTGAACCCGTATGGCAATTACATGCCTTTATTTTTACTTACATCATTTCTATTTTCCTGCTGTTGTGACTTTGTGTTATATTAAAACAAACATTCAGAAGGGAACAATGATCAATTGTTAAAATATAAAGCGATTTTCTTTTATCCATGGTGCGCAGTCTAGATCACAACCATTCAAGGAGTTTAAATGGATTTTATCATTGAGCTTGTTTTGAATGCTGGTGCCATTGTTGTGTTGCTGCCCTTTGAGTTCTAAAGATTTGTTGTTGTTGCTCACTTTACCCTTTTTTCTTATCTGAGCTTTCCTTCCTGCAGACTTCCTTCTTGTGGTTTAACTTTGCCATTATCAAAAGAACACATTTTCAATATACCTGTTTGGTTTTCCTAGTCCCTGCCCCTCCCTGTGGGCTGAGCCAAAGACCAGCTCTGATGTCAAGGCAAAGGCTCTCAAATAACAAATCTTTTCAGAGGAGCAACAGGGGGAGAAGTGGCTAAGAACTCACACTTGTCCTTAAGCATTCTTTAGTCAGCGAGCACAATAAGAAATCTTTACCTGGAAATATCGCCTTTCTGAAGCAGGAAAACAAAAGCAACATTTTCCAAAGATGGTGAGTCTGCTTTGGGGATTCAGCATTTTGAAAAGTTTCTGCTTGGGCATACTGATCTATTCTTCATTATGACATTAACCCTAGTCTAAACTGTGACTCAGGAACTAGTTCCTGCCCCATGCCTTACATTTGTGCTTTCCTGGGTGTTGTGTCAATACGAAACAAAATATGTTTGAATTCCTGTGTGGAAGGAAAACTTTTACGCTACTTTGATCACCTGTGAATAAAGAGGCAAATGTGCTTTCACAGGATGTAGTGCACTTGAAAAATTCATTCTGGGGCTCACCTATGACTGAACCTGTGAGACATGAATGGGTGGAGAGTTTAAGATTCCTCAAGAATTTGGCAAGAAGTCCTTAAAGCCTAGAGTAGAGGTTGATAGCAATCAGGATTCCTGGCTGCCTGGAAGACAGAACAAGATGTAATGGGACAGTCACTCACGGGAAAGTCATCTGTGAAAGAAAAACAACATACATACAGGAGCCAAGGAAGTAAGAAAAGTGGGGGACAGGGGGAAGGATACAAGTAGGAGATAAAAAGAGAGGTAAGAACAGCAAAAGGAGGAATCGATACCCTTGGCCAGAGGACCTGATAAAGGGAGCTATTTTGAGAACTGTTTGAAAATTTGCTGAGAAGGTCATGAAAACTATAATTCCTATTTTCTGGCTTAGGAGACTTGTTTGCTTTTAAATTTTGTATAACTGCTGTCTTTCCAGCATATTTGGATTATCATCACCACTTGTGTAATTAACAAATGTCACTATATGCGCATACAGTTGTATTGTTCACTAGTGGGGTTAATAATACACAGAGACCATAAGATATGTGGTTAAGAGAACACGGGTTTGAGAATCAGAAGCATGAGTTCACAGGGCAGTTCAAGGACTCCAGCATGCCTGGTTTGCCAGGCTTCAGTGTCCTCCTGCAGCATTATCACGAGGATTAACAATAATGACTGCAAGATTCTGGAGATAGGAAGAGCTCAATACATATCATCTGCCATGATTTTTTTTTATTATTATTTTACCTGCAGAGAAGGATATAGAACCAATTATGTCTTAAGGCTCTTGTCAGCCTAAGATGTCTCACTTAAATGTGATTTATCAATGCTGAGGGTTTTGACCACAGATTTTAGAACAGAAGAGATCTTCAAAGTAATCTCATCTATCTCCAATTTCTAAAAATTATACACAACAAATCACCTCAAAACTTAAAAGACAGTTTCTGTTTATTAGCTTATGATTCTGTGAGACAGCCATTTGGGCTGGACCCAGCTGGGCTGGCCACCTGGGATCACTCAATTGTTTCAGGCAGGGGGGAAGGTGAGGGGGTGGGAGGGTTGTAGTCACCTGGATCTGGATGGACTAAGATGGCTTTGCTTACGTGTCTGGCAATTGGTGATGGCTTTCAGCTGGGTCTCTGTGAATGATCTCACCCTCAGGGACACTAGCCTGGGGCTTTATATTACAGTGGTCTCAAGATTCCCAAAGGGAGAAGGCAGAAGCAGTAAGATCTCTTAGAGCCTGGACTTAGACGTCTCACCATTTCACTTCCACCACATTCTGTTGGTCTAAGAAAGCACAAGGCCAGTCCAGATTCCAGGGTGCAGTGAAAGAGATCCTACTTCTTGATGGGAGGAATGGCAAAGTCACATTGCAAGGGAGTGTACCTTCAGGGAGAAGAGGAATTTTGAGGCTTTCTTTGCAAACAACCTACCATATCATCTAGCCAGCCCTCTTTTACAAATGAGGAAAAGTTAAGTAAAGAAAAGTTAAGCCAAGAAAGTTAAGTATGTAACCAACTTCATTCAGCTAGAACCTGACTCTCTCTGTGCTCTTTCTATTATCTGATGATAACTCAAGAATGGCCAGAGTTTGAGAAGGAACAGGAAAGAGCAGACATGAAATGGGAGATAAGGAGACAACTATCATTTACTGAGCACATTCTCAATGATTGGTACATAATTATTAGTCATGGAAATAAAGGTAAGGACAAAGACTTGCTCAGAATAAAGACAAACAAAGATGACTAGTGAAGGTCAGCAAGGGAACAAATGGGGAAGAGAAAGAGGAGGGGGTTTGGGATTCTTAGCTCAAGGCTGGAAAATCAAGAAAAAAATAAATTTAACTTGGGAAAAGGAACCTGAAAGGAGTGGCATGTCCAGGAGGTGCCAGGATGAAATCCTCAGCATACCCAGCAGGGTAGGATTCATGTAAATGAAGATGGCATTTGGACTTGGAACTGAGGGCTGGACCCAGCAAGAAAGGACCTGATTTAATTTAGTCAAGTTGATCAGCCTGAGGGTAAAGCAAATTAGAAGTATAGACAACAGTCCCTTGTGATATGTTGAGTCAGTCTGGACTAATTAAGCAGACAAGCTGTGTACTGGTAATTTATATATATACACATATATATGTGTGTGTGTGTGTGTGTGTGTGTGTGTGTGTGTGTGTGTGTGTGTGTGTGTGTGTGTGTGTGTATATATATATATATATATATATATATATATATATATAATTTATAACCCTGAGTTGAGTTCCTGTCGTTGGCCTAAGTGGGCTGTACACACCAAATGGATGGCCATGTGTGTAACAAATCAACGCAGATGAGGAAGAGTCTCGTGCCACTCAAGCTTGTTGGAACTTGGTTGAATTGTGTTTACAAGCACGTGTTATCCCCATTAGGCTGAGATATAAAACACTGCCCTCGAGTTTCACATATTACTGTGCCCTTGCTTTTTTTTAAATTTTTTTTAGTTGTTGATGGACCTTTATTTTTTTTATTTATTTGTATGTGGTGCTGTGAATTGAACCCAGTGCCTCATGGATGCTAGTTAAGCGCTCTACCACTGAGCCACAACCCCAGCACCAACCTCCCCGCCCTTGCTTTTATAATCAGAAATTTCTCTTACTTGCTGATGTTGAACTTACTTGATATTTTATGTCTTAAGTAAATTGGTGAACCAAAACCGCACTAATTTTATAATTGTTATGTTTTTAGTACAAGAAACTAAGGCAACCACCATAAACATTCAAATAATATTTTATTGGACACAGACTCTTGAGTATATAAATTTAAGAAGGCATGTTCAGGTTCCCACAGAGTAAGAAGAGTCACTTCTTACTTCAAAAGTCATAACTATTTTCATTTTGCTTCTTTAGTAATAATAATCACAGCTTTTGACAGCCTGAACTTTGGGTTTTCTGGCTCATGATTGAACATGTTCATCCACTCTCCTGACAACCATCCCCAGGATCAGCCCTGAAAGATTTGTGGTTTGAAAGCTTCTGAATTTCTTCAAAATCTTGCCCCATTCATGTATATACATGCCACTACTGCCTGAATGTCATTTCTCATTGCCTTCAGGAAACAAATATTACCATAAACATATCTACATATTAATTGTGTTTTATGTACTCTATCCCTAGCTAGAATGAGGTTTCTGTGGCCCAACATTCAAAGTCTAATGAAAATAAAAGTCAAAAACCTGGATGAAATAAGAAAAAGGAGTTACTTTTTATTAAATATTTCTCATTCCAATGAAAAATTTTGAGGCACTGATTCATAAATTAGCAACCCCCCCCCCGTGCCAAAACACAAAATGTAATTTCACACATATGAGAAAGTGTTCAAACCTCACTACTTATCAAAGAAATGTAGCATATTTTATGAAACAAAGTAAATAAGACTTCTCAAAAAGAAAAATAATTATAGACACAGTTCCATTAATATATTAAATTAGGAAAATAAAAATACTTAAAATAATAATACCCAGCCTTCCAAGGATGAGTAGTTCTTGTACATTACTAGGAGGAGTAATGTTGCTTATATCCCTTTTGATAAGTATTTTGGTAGTTCGTATAAAGAAACACAAAAATATTTTGACTCCTTGACTCAATTATTCTTTCAGAGACGCTATAAAAATAGAAAATGCACAATGACATCTTTTATTGCAATATTTACAAGGGAAAATCTTCACCAGGGGAAGAGTAAATAAATTATGGAAAACATACTAACTTGAATATTATGCAAATATTTAGTATTTGCCCTGAAAATGAGTAATGTTAAAAGTATTTTTGACAAAGTGTTAAGGGTTTTTTTTTTTTTTAAGATTATATAGGCATGATCTCTATGAATGGCATTTACTTAGGTAAATCTGACATCTAGGAGTCTTCCTTGACTTGTCTCTGCCCTTAAACTCCACCCCCACCAAATCACGTCATCCTTATGGACACCTGGAGTCAATTTTACCCACTATGTCACTCTAAACACTTTCTACTTCACTTCAGCCTCACCACCATCATCCTGATCCAAGCAGATACCTCTGTTTCCTATAGGTAACCTTGACTGGTCTCCTCTCCCCCACTGGAATCTGCTTTCCACCTGTAGCTAGGATGAGCTTTTAAAAATGCAAATCCGATGTGTCACACCTCTAATGCTTTCTCATTGCTTCAGGATCAAACACCAAAGCACTTAATCTGACCCCTAGCACTGCATGATCTAGTGGCTGTCTCTCTCCTCTCCCCTTTGGTTAGGCTTCCTCTCCCTGACCACCCTCCAGCCACAGGGCTATAGTTCTCCAGTTACTACTTCTCCACCTAGGATCCCCCAGCCCACTACCCTTCGCCTCATCCTTTATCCTTCCAGGGAATCTTCACTGTGATCTCAGGCAGGTCCCCTAGTTGCATGCTCTTGTAGTACCTATTTACATTTTGTTGTTTATTGTCCCCTCCCACCTACCCCCCAACACACACAAATATAAATGCTCCCACCCCAGCAGAATTTAAATTCCGTAGGGCAAGCATTCTTTACCCAGGGTTCAAACATACGTTGAATGAATAAGTCGCACTTACCACTATTATTACATCTCTATTGTTACTGGACTCATGTTCATTTCTCCCATTAGACTGTCAGCTACCTAGAGTGGAGCCAAATCTGTTTTGCTCACTGTTGTAGGCCAGCAAGCGCATCATTCGAGGCTTTCTGCAGATATATATGAAATAAATTCTATTACAACCATATGAAAAACACAGAGGATAAAACACATTAAAAAGGCAATAATGGATATATTAGGATTGTAGAAATATGACATTTTTCTCTATCTTCCACAAATATGTAATGCAAAAATGTTAAAATAAAAATTCACATACAAAAAGAAACATCTTGTTCTGGGGATATATCTCAATAGTGGAGGAATTGCCTAGCATGTGAGAGGCCCTGAGTTTAATCCCCAGTACTTCTGAAAAAAAGAAACAGCTCCACGTGTTGTACTTATAGAATCAACATAACAAAAAAGCTAAACATAGAAATGATACCTATAATTATTCTACCCTAAAAGATCAGACGTTTTCTTTTGTTCCCAAATGTGTCCAAATGATTGCATCATTTTTACATAGTCATGCTCATTGGCAAAATGCTGTATTTTGTTTTTGCCATTTCACGTAAATTCATGTGAATTTTCTTAGGATTCTCTATTGCCTGCATAATTATGGTTAGCAACTACATGGATGTTCATTAAATTTGTGTGCTTGGGAGTAGCTATTGCTTTAAGATATATTTCCTGAAATGGAATTCAAAATGCATGAGTATTCACAAGAAAATATTGATGTCTGAATCTATTGACAATGAGATGGATAAAAACCAGGCAGCTATGGGTATGTGTGCAAGGTGCTAGAGATGGCAGTAAGTGAGCTGTGATTATTTTTAAAAGAGAGTCCAAGTTACACCAAGCCTATAAGGGGAAAAATAAAAGGTTATATTTATATTGGGCATTCCTAAGTCAGGTAGCTTGACCTCCTTCTGAAATTAGATTGGTATGTGGAGAAGTGGAAGAGGGTGGTGCTGACTTTGGGGAACCAACAATTAGGGAAGGTTTCCAGGAAGTAGAGGTCATGTCCCAATATGGGACATTAGTAAGGTGTTAGAGACAGCTTGAACTTATTAGCAGCTCTATGAGTGGCATATTTTATACACTTATGTAAATCAAAATCTAGGAGTCTTCCTTGACATGTCTCAGCCCTTAGCCCCTCCAAAACACTCAATCCCAGTGGACATCTGAGAGTCAATTTTACCCCTTAAGTTGCTCTGAGTGCTTATGCTTTTCTTCAGCATCACCACCATCACCCTGGTCAAGTAAACACCTCTCTCTACCAGCCCCTTGACTAGTCTCCTGTCCCCTACTGCTACCTAAGCAAGGGATCACCTATAGAATTGTGACCTCATGCATATTGAAAGATGCCCTGCAGCTTTGTGTGGATTTCTTTTCTTTTTTTTTTTAATATTTATTTTTTAGTTTTTTTTTTTTTTTTTTTTTTGGTGGACACAATATCTTTATTTTACTTTATGTGGTGCTGAGGATCAAACCCAGTGCCTCATGAATGCTAGACGAGCACTCTACCACTGAGCCACAACCCCAGCCCCTGTGTGGATTTCTTCTACTCAGTAGATCCAGCAGAGGCACAGGACTCTGAGGGCAGCTCTGATGCCCCATCATTCAGCACTGGTTAGAAGCAGATACCTGGGGGGTCTCTTAGTCTATTCTGGTAGTAAGGGAAGTCTCAATAGACAGGAGCTACCAGGTATCAGAGAGTGGCCATGGCAAAAGAGGAGGCACTAGTGCAAATTTGTGGGCTGAACATAATGATTGCTGCCTAATGCTTTTCAAAATGCAAGTCTGGGCAGGATGACCTCTGGCTTCCTTCTTGAATATTTTTATAAAACAGCAGTATCATAGCCCCAAGCAGAAGCATGAGTTACAGCCATCTCAGTTCATTGCCTTTAACCCCAAATTGGCCATTCTGGAGACATCTTGCTCACCATCTTCTTAGCAATACAAAGACCTTACATTGGTTATTTACAGCAGGCCCAGGATAAAAGATGACAGCTGCTTGGAACCCAACAAGAAGCCTAACCTTTCATTAGCGTTATACAAAAGCAACTACTTTATAAGTTACACACTGAGCCCTATATTGTCACCGTGTTCTTCAAACTCACCTTTCTGCTCTTTTTGCTCTGCCCAGGGAGATTTCCTGTTAGATCTCCAAACAGTTCTAGGGTCCTTATGAAATTGAGCAAAATGATCAACTTTGAAAAAAAAATCACAATTGGGGATTTAAGTAAGGACTTAAAGCAGCATTTTCTTTTTTTTTTTAATTGATGTTATTTTTTTAAATACACGATAGCAGAATTACAATTTTTATTACATATATAGAGCACAATTTTTCATATCTTTGTGTATAAAGTATGTTCACACCAATTCATGTTTTTATACATGTACTTTGGGGGTTTTTTGCATTACAAGTCTTATTACATATATGTACCACAATTTTTCATATCTGTTTGTATATAAAGTAGGTTGACACCCAATTTGAGTCTTCATACATGTACTTTGGATAATGATGTCCATCACATTCCACCATCCTTGCTAATCCCCTGCCTCCTCCCTCTCCCTCCCTCCCCTCTTCCCTATCTAGAATTCATCTATTCCTCCCATATTCCCCCTCCCTACCCTACTATGAGTCAGCCTCCTTATATCAGAGAAAACATTCCACATTTGTTTTTTTGGGATTGGCTAACTTCACTTAGCATTATCTTTTCTAACTTCATCCATTTGCTTGCAAATACCATGATTTTATTCTCTTTTATTACTGAGTAAAATTCCATTGTGTATATATGCCACATTTTTTAAATCCATTCATCCACTGAAGGGCATCTAGGTTGGCTCCACAGTTTAGCTACTGTGAATTGTGCTGCTATAAACATTGATGTGGCTGTGTCCCTGTAGTATGCTGTTTTTAAGTCCATTGGGTATAGTCCAAGGAGAGGGATAGCTAGGTCAAATGGTGGTTCCATTCCCAGATTTCCAAGGAATCTCCATACTGTAAAACAGCATTTTCATTTGAAAGAAGACTAAACAGGAAAAGCAGGAAAGCAAAAGAAGTAGGTAGGATTTCAGGCCTGGTGTTTTCAAGGTGCAGAGGATATATTTAGGCTTTCAGTAAACTTTCCTGTCTATCTCAAATTCCACTTTTCCCTACAACTCTAGCATTAGCCCTGTGCACATTCATGGGTTTTCAGGTCTTCATGTTTGAAGAATTCCATTATCTAAGACCATACTATTCAACAATTTATTTTCTGCATAATAGCTTTTATCTTTGGCCATGGAATGGATGAGTAAGCAACCTACCTGTTATATTCACTATGAACCCCCATTGCCTACATGGGGCCTCAATAAACATTTAATTGATTAACATTGCCCAATAAACATTTAATGGATTAATGAATGAGTGAATGAGTAATCAGAACTAGGATATGCTAGTTTCTACATGTTATTAGAACATCTATCATTTATTTGCATTATTAGATCAGGTTTTAGCATATTGCTCAACCCAGTTTGTCGTCATTAACTCAACTACTGGCAAAAATTTTAGGTTGTCATGGTATACAGAAGAACACATCTAAAATATATATGCTTTGGTCAAAAGGAATATCTGACTAGTGCCATTTTTTCCCTAGACACATAGTTTACACTGCTCCTGCATTAGGCAGAACATAGCTCATCATGTGAGTTTGCATTAGATAAGAATGAATTTGAAGAATGCATTGATGTCCATCGCATTCTGTTTTCTGCTTTATTTCAGCAAGCTTCAGAAGACAAAGAGGGATATCAGATGGCTTCAAGGAGTGACTGGAGAATGGTTTGAAGAAATTCAAAGAAAAAAGTTTTGCACTGAAACAGATGTTAGCCAAATGATAAAACAACCACTCACACACAGGCTAAGGATGGCAAAAAATGGTGAGTAAACATAGATTTAAATCATCTCTTCTTTTCCTTGTGGTACAGTATTATAGAAAATGGATCAGTGGATCCCCAACTAAACTAATCTATAGCTTAGAACTATTATAAAGTACAAAAGTTTCATCATATAACATACACTAAAAAGAGTGAACTGAAATTTTACTGTAATACTGTCTTGATAGCATAGTATTTGGAAACACAAACATGGATGTCAAAAAAGACCTGGATTCAAATTTCCAACCTATTCATGTGAGTCTGTTCAAGTATTTGTTCTCTATAAACCTTAATTTTCTCTTCTTTAAATGGGTTTATTGCCTACCTCATAGGGTGGTTATGAGAATTAAATACAATTATGTCTACAAATAATCAATCTGGAACACAGCAAGCACTTAAATAGATGGGGTTATGATGGAGAAGGAAGAAACAGGGGAGGGTTTCAGGAAAGGAGGGGAGAGGTGGGAATGAGGAGGAAAGTGGGGAGGAGGCAGCAGAAGAGCTGCCATCCCTCTGAAACTTTGGTCAGCTTCATACATGACTTCAATAAGTGTATTCTATGGACATTCTAACCATGTGATTCCCAGCATGTCATTTAACTTTACCATTCGATTAATTTTTAATCTGTACATGAGGATAGTAAGACTTGCTCTCTCAGGACTATTTGTGAGAATAACAAAGTGCGCTAGAAATTATAAACTATGAAAACAGAATAAAGTGACTTTTTTACTGGTAATCATATTGACAATTATTGCATATGTTATCAACATTAGTAACACAATGAAACATGAAACAATATTTCTAAATTTATATACTGACAATATCTTGTAACTTTCTTAATAAACCACCGTACCTAAAAAGACTCTCAGTTCCAATTTTCAGATTAATCCCCTATATACTGTGGTGACTTTGCTGTTCCCTTAAATTCCTATAATAATTATAAAGTCAGCATGCCCTAAAGTATTAGGGTGTTATGGTCTGTATGGTATTATGGTATTATTGTCTTCAAATTTTAATAATTATATGTAAAACTATCACCTATACATGCACGCACTTACCTAAACCGTTTATGTTGCAAATACATGTATGCTGAGAGACTTTTGGAAACAGACACTAAATGGTTTAATTTCCTTTTCCTTTACTTTCTTTGGTATAAAAAGTTATGAGGGCTGGGATTGTGGCTCAGTTGAAGAGTGCTTACCTAGCACATGTGGGGCACTGGGTTAGATCCTCAGCACCACATATTAATTAATTAATTAATTAATTAATTAATATGGTTGTGTACATCTAAAAATAGATTAAAAAGTTATGATTTTAAAATACTAAAAATGAAAATTTCTAAAAGACACAACAACCTGAGTATTGGATGAGCTCCCAATTTACTACCATGAGTGTTGGACATCCATGGGGAAGACATGATGAGAAAGACTCACAGCTGGCGTAAGGCAAGAGATCACCTACAGAATTGTGACCCATGTACATACTGAAAGTCGCCCTGCAGCTTGTGAGGATATTCTCTATTGGGCAGAACCAGCAGGGGCATAGGACTCTGAGAGGCTGTTCTGGTTCCCCTTCATTCCCAAGGTCTTCCTGCGAGGAATCCTGACCTGTTTCTAGACTGCATAGAGGGAGAGAGGGGAAACAAGAGTGAAAGGTTCATTCTTTCATGTGTATTTTTCTGGAAAGATTTTAACAATGCAAAAATTCTTATGATTCTTTTTAGATCCTATGGAGTTACAAACATCAAGATCTAAAATTCTAACTAATCAAAAAAAACCCACATCTGTGCCTTCCCGACTGAGCTTCAGATCATCATTTGCTTCCTTGTTTTCATTCAGAAAACCTGGAAAGGAGACTTTAAAGCTTCAATCTCTGGGACAGAAAGGGTGAGTTAAACTCAGATCATGTGACAGCTCCTTAGTTATTTGATGTCAGAGGCCAGTTGCCCATTTAGTTTAATGTTTGTTCTTGGAATTTCAATTCATACAGTAACAAAAGAAACAGGTCTTAGCTCAAACAGTGACAAAGTTCTTAGGAAACCATGAGACTTGACTCACCTGAAATTCAACTTCTACTCAACTGCAATCGTCCTTGGTGGTACACTTGTTAAATGATGGGTTAAATGTTGGGAAATAGTTATTGGCAGTTGTTCCACTGCTCCAATAGTATGTTCTTATGCTTTATCTGGGAAGATATATTTAAATCAAAACTGCTCCTTTTAGGAGGATGTATGTCCCTGGTCTCATAAGGGGAGTTGGCGCATAAAGACTAGAAAAGAGTAAATATGAGATAAGCAAAAGAAAACAGAATTTCCAAAACAGAGAGAAGAGAAAGCAAGCATGATTGTTATCAGAAATATTGACAGCAAGCCATCCCCGTGTGGTTACCCAGGATTTAAATATAAGGTGAGGGAGAGGAAGCTTTTGGAGAGGTGGTAGCATAGTTCCAGATGGTTCCTGGTTTAGAACTGCAGAAATCAGTTTATCTTGACTCATTACTTTGTTGGATTGTTTCATGAAAAACAAGCAAGGCTATGCTGATGTGTATTTGAGCTGACTGCTAAATATTTTGGCATGTCTTCCTGGTTGCAAAGCTTCCCACCCTCTTAAGGTGTTGGCTTGGCACGTGATGTGTGCCGTCAAACCATTCAGATTGCGTTACACAGCTAAATAAAAGGTGTTGGAGGTCACTGTTGCTGAAAAACAAGAGGCAGCAAGCAGCTGGTGGGGCGTGTGATGAGACTCCCAGGCTTGGCAGAGCACTGGCCTCCCCTCTTGGGTGGATAGCAGGATTTTTACTTTCAGCTCTCACCTGAGGCTCTTTTTGTCTGATGAAATAAGGAAGAGCTGAGCAAAATGTAGATTTATGTGACTGTCCCTACCAGAATCACTTGAGAGGAAAAAGACTTCAAGTAGGTGAGTTACTTTCTTTTTTAAAATACTTGAGACACTAGTAATTCTTTCTCATGTGGGGAATTTAAAATCAAGGAGCATTTCCTGCAAAGGAAATATTTGTTTTAAAGAGAAAAGAAATACTCCCAGTGTGTGGTAGCTAGGATTTGTGATAGAATTTGTATTTTCAGTGATTTTCTCTAAAGCAAATTTTATATGGCTGAACAGTCTAATATTAATAAAGTCAGAAAAGTTGAGAAACCTGTTAACTCTCTGGACAAGTTATTTCCAAGTTCATATTTCAAGATACTGTAAAAGTGAATCAAAGAAGATAAAAGGTCTGTAATCTTCACTCATGGTGTCATGTGCTTTGGCTACAGATCAAATTGAAAAATAAAAGTTAAAACTTGCAAGATTCTGTTTAGCAAATGTCTCTCTTAGATACCAAAATAACTTATAGCTCTTTTAAACAAACCAAAATATAATATGCAGAAATGAAACAAAATTTTTAAGTATATGTGTATGTTCATCAGTTTTCAGAATCTTTTATCTTTAAATAAAATTTACTTTTAAAATGTAAGTGGATGAATTTAATTAACATTTATCTTAATGATCATTAATATGATACATATTTATTAATTTCTGCTAGTGTAAAATATACAATGAAGACACTGGTGGTTGCTCTGAAGCGGTTTTAGAAGATAAAATGCAAAATCATATCCTTTTTATTTTTGAATTTGAATATGAATATGACCTAAATATTTGGATACTAATCCTAAATGTAAGGGTACGGGTATTTTTAAGTGTGGCAGTTTATATAAATTGTGTATCATAGATCTTGAGGGCTTTTTAAATCCCAGATAGGGTTTAACTTTCTTTGAAAGTCTTGATCTTCCAAAATACAAAATCAACCTTCAGAAAACAGTCTCCCGAATCCTCCTTGCTGCAAGCATATTGGAAGGACTTGACAGAGAGCCCAGGAAGCCCAGTCATTTTGTGTGAAGCAGCTGTCAGGTTTCTACTTGCTGAAGCCATCGATGGCTTGCATTGTCGCATTTGGTACTCTGGAGAACAAGTCATGAAAGTAGGTTAGAGGATCTTTTGCCAATCAGAGAAAAAGAACCAACCCTTACATGAAAAAGCCAGCTTTCTGTACAACTCAATACTTGATTATCAGAGACATTTCTTTTCCTCTTCTAAGCTTTGGTTTTAACTGAAAAAATAACACTGGATAGCAGGTAACCTTCTTCAGAAAAAAAGTGGGCT
>NW_026000242.1:15190103-15201269 GCF_001458135.2 Marmota marmota marmota
CAGGTATCTGGGAAGAATCTGCACCATCAGCAGATACTGTTGGCTCTAGGCAAACCGAGTTACTTGCTGGTCCCCAACCTCCCTTGCAGCACCTCCAAGCCTTTGCTCTTGCAGTTCTTTCGCCTCTGTGCCTGTTCCCCGCCAGCTTCTCCCTATCATTTTCCCTGTTTATCCCCAGGAAATGCTTATGGGCCCCTCTGCATTTTCAGTGTATTTTATTTAAATCTCTTTATTGTCCTTATCAAGCCTTGCCTTTTGGTATTTTGACTTTTTAGTCTGTGCTGTTGTTGAAAACTCTCAGAGAACAGGTCCCTATCTCAGTCATATTTGTTTTTACTAAAGAGCTCAAAATAGTATATAGCATGTAAGAGGAATGTGGCCTCGATATTTACAGAGAGGAAAGATAAAAAATGAAACCATCCCTAATTCAAAAATTCAAAATCCAAAGTGTTCTAAAATATAAAACTTTTCGAGTACTGACATGACACCACAAGTAGAAAATTCCACACCTCACCTCACGTAATGGGTTGCAGACAAACTTCAGATGCACTAGAAATACTGTGTAAAACTACCTTCTGGCTGTGTGTGTGTGTGTGTGTATGTGTTTATAGTACACGAAACATAAATAAATTTCATGTTTAGATTTGTGTCCCAACATATCTCATTAGTTAGATTTAAATATAGGACACATACGCATGTGTACACACACAACCCAAACCCTGAAATCCAAAACACTTCAGGTCCCAAGCAATTTGGAAAAGGAATACTCAACCTGGATTTAACCTCCAAATATTACTAGTAGAGAGAAAAATTCAGAGTAATATGAAAAATACCCATAATATTGATTTCAATTTCTGTTTAAATTTTGAGTTAAACTATAAAATACATGACATGTGGATATTTTTAAGATATCAAATGATTTGGCCTCCCAGGTTTCTTGCTCAACTTTCATGAACCACAAAGCAGCAAGGAGTCCAAATGAAAGACAGCTGTGCCTGGCCACTTTGGACTATTCCAACTTAAGAGTCCCAGTTTGTTTAACTTAGTACTCTCCTTGCTATTTTTTTGTTGTTGTTGTTGTTGTTGTTGTTGTTTTTTTGGTGGAAGAGATGGCCTGATTTCATAAGGAGCTCTGAGTCACAACGGTCTATTAAATATTGAATAAGAATTCAGGCTGACAGTACTTTGGAATAAGATTATAAATGTAAAAGATCTTATAAATTTTTTACCTTCTCACTAAATTCGAAAGGAGCAACACAAATAGTGAAAGTATGTTTGTTCCTCCAAAATGATTATAAAATGTCAGGCATCTTTAAAAATAAATAATCCTAAAGCAATATTTATAGTGTGTGTGTGTGTGTACACAACCCAGGGGCACTTTACCATTTAGTTACAACCCCAGCAACCCCAGCCTTTTTTTTGGGGGGGGGGGTACCAGGGAATGAACTCGGGGGCACTTGACCACTGAGCCACATCCCCAGCCCTATTTTGTATTTTATTAGAGACAGGGTCTCATTGAGTTGCTTAGCACCTCATTAAATTGCTGAGGCTGGCTTTGAACTCATGATCCTCCTGCCTCCACCTCCCAAGCCACTAGGATCACAGGCGTGCGCCACCGCATCTGGCACAACCCCAGCCCTTTTTATTTTTTGTTTTGAAACATGGTTTTGCTAAGTTGCACAGGCTGCCTCAAATTTGCAATCCTCCTGCCTCAGCCTCTCAAGCAGCTGGGATCACAGGTGTGGCCACCACACCCAGCTTAGAGTTTGCTTTTTCAACAATTCTCTTATGGATTAAGTCTGATCCTGACTTAATTTCTTTTTGGAAGAAAAATGCACAGAAACAAAGTGTTTGCAGGAAGAGTCAATGTGCCACACTGTTAAAGAGGGCTCTGGATTCAGACAACCTGAGCCTAACTCCTAGCCCAACCACTGACAGTGTTCCTTGAGCAGTGTTGTCTAACTTCCTGTGTTTCCATCTTCTCATCTGTCAAAAGGGAACAGCCATTATATCCACCTCATGGAAGTGAAGTATATGAAGAAGTTACTATGTGGATGGAGCATGAGAACAGAGCCTGTCACACAGTAAACATTCAACAGGTGTAAATAAACACTCAACAGATGCAACTGTTTTGTTATTATGTTTTTATGCTGTTTTCTTGATCACCTAAGTGGCAACGTTGTAAAACATTGACTAAGCAATCACAGGAAAAGATTTCTGAAATTTTGTTCAATAACGCATTAATCAAGAAATGTCTGTCTACAGAGCACACACACACACAAAAAAAACAGCTTGAGGGCTGGGGTTGTGGCTCAGCAGCAGAGCGCTCGCCTAGTACATGCAAGGCCCTGGGTTCGATCCTTAACTGTACATAAAAATAAATAAAATAAAGGTATTGTGTCCAATTACAACTAAAAGATTTTTTAAAAACTTGATATTTCAACATATAATGGTAAATATGTTGTTAATCTCCTCTTGGTGGCTCTTCTAAGAAATTATTTTAAATCCCTTCCACAGGTGTGATGGCCATGTAGGACCTCCTGAGCCTGCAAGGGGAACGACTGTGGTAAGTGACAGGAGAACTATAGGTTACACTAAGAAACCCAGTAATCCCAGGTTGGAAGCCTACTTAAGTTTGATTTTCCTTGGCTCAGCTTCGACTTTACTTCAGAAGCTTAGATTTCTCCTCCAGAGTTCAAATTCCCCAATTGTGGTTGATTTCCAGTTGGCTCTGGAACTGGAAGGCTCAAATATAAGGCTCTGCCTGGAAGAAGTGGGCCATGGTGTTTCTATCCCACCATTGGCAGATCTCTGATATTTTACTATGTGTCACTCCTGCATAGCCCTAATGAGCTGGACAGGGGAAGGGGCAAGAGGCAGCTACAGGCAGCTTTGTAAACTGGTGTGGTCTGGACTTTCTGAGTGTGATCATCATTTACATTCAGAGAGATGTGAGGTGCCCTTGGCTGGAGCAGGTTCACATGAAGAGATGGGACCAGTATGACCCTCTCTACACCAAAGGCTTAAATTTAAATGTACCGCTATGATCACATGCTTATGAGACTGAAGCTCTAAGTTTTCTGTTTCTGCTTTTTCTGAAGACAAAAAAAAGTATACCAAAATTCTATGTATGTGTTTTTCTGCCTGTGTCTCTCTGTGTAACTTATGTGGTCTGGAAATGAAAGAAGGGCAGACTTTTGGAAAGGATCTACATCAGGAGAAGGGCAGAGGCATTTTTCAACTTATCATGGCCTTAGAACTAGGACTCCGCCCACTTTTACAAGAAGCATGAGTAGAATTCTGATGAGTAGTATGCCTACAAAGAGATTCTTGACACTAAAAACAAAAGCAAATCGCCTTTTCTCTTCAGAGTAATGCAGCTTCTTTCTGGATAAGAGTAATACCCTATTTTGAGTCCTCCGTGTGCTTCAGTCCCAGTCATGACTCCAGCACCAGGAACTGCAACGCTCTTGCAGAGAATGTATTATTATTATTATAGAGGTACTTAACACTGCTCATTTAATCTTTTTATATTTTTTAGTTGTAGTTGGACACATTACCTTTATTTTATTTATTGATTTTTATGTGGTGCTGAGGATCGAACCCAGTGCTTCACATGTGCTAGGCAAGCGCTCTGCCACTGAGCTACAACCCCAGCCCTTCTCATTTTATTTAATTGAGAAAAATATTTGAAGTACATACTATTGTTGGCCCCATATGAAAGATGAAGAAACCAAGGCTTAGAGAAATTAAAGATCTTGCTGAAGGTCACACTGGCAAAAGGTGGAGTCAGGATTAGAAAACCCAGGTCTCTATAACTTCATGGTCAGGAGTCAGTGATGCCTATAGGAGTCAGTCTCAAAGCCCTGTCTGCATATTGACCTCAGTTAGTAGCTACCTGCAGAAACTTCTATAACTGAGCAGTGGACTCAAGTAGCTTGTTCTCTGCATTCGGTTTTGCTTTCTAAGAAGAGACAGCCCTGGTTCAGAATGCTTCTGTGCTCTTAATCTTCCTGAAAGAAGGGCTCAACTGACCATCCTCTGCCATTTAAGAGCCATGAGATCTGAAGCAGATGGAGAATCTACATAAAAAAACATAAATGCCTAAAACTTACTGATTGATAGAACTAATTTGGCATTCTTAAAATTTAAAAATCCCGTCTGAGGATCAATAAATATCAACATAGAAATAATTCTCTCGTAGAGGGTATCTCCTGGTTGCTGCTTTTATTTAACTATTTTGTAGCTCAGAGTATGTCAGTCTAAAAGGGAAGAGCTGGAGCCCAGCATGGCGATACATGCCTATGATCCAGTGACTTAGGAGACTGAGGCAGGAGGATCACAAGTTCAAGGACAGCCTTGACAACTAAATGAGACCCTCACAACTTAGTGAGACCTATCTCAAAAATAAAAAGGGCTGGGATGTAGCTCAGAGGTAGAGCATGCTTGGGTTCGATCCCCAGTATCAAAACAAAAGTAAATAAATAAATAGGAAGAGTTGAGAAATTGTGATTCAGGTCAGTGGTTGTGGCTCGCAATTAACAGCTATTATAAGGAGTAGGAGAGAGAAAATAGTACAAGTGCTATATGTTCTGTATGACTTGTAGATTTCCCTTATTTATTCATAAAAGTCCTGTCCCCTCAGCCTGCAGAGAACTAGAAGTTGGCCACTGATGCCATGGGGATTCTTGCCAAGATTTGAGATGAGGAACTTCCTACCACCTAGTTGGCAGCTGGGTAGGAATGGTACAAAGGGATTTCAGTATTTTATGGGTGGTTGTAATACATTATTGGATGACCTCCCAAAAAGAAGGGAAAAGAAGTTGCTATTAAAACATTTGCAGAAGCTTGAAAGAAGCAAAAATTCTCAGAAACAGAACTTTTAGAGCTAGATAGAAACTTAGAGATGAAGCCCAGAGTTTCTCTCAAAGTTAGCACTGTGGGCATGTAGAGCTGAATAATTCTCTGCTGGAGGGCTATCTTGTGTATCATGACATGTTCAGCAGCATCCCTGGCCTCCACCTACTGAATGCCAGAAGCTCTCCTCCACCCAAATGTGACAATCAAAGGTGTCTCCAGATATTGCCAAATTTTCCCAGTGCAACAAGTGGTCTCCAGGTGAGAACTATCTCCTTACAGGAGTCCAAAGTTAAAATCTATCTTCAAGAATAGAGTCAAAACATATGGCCTGGGCCACTCTTCATTTCTGAACAATTCTGGCTGTGTTCACACTTAGGTGATACTGCTAGCTTTGTGCCCCTGGGAACCCACCTCCAGTGTGGCACTTATCACACTGGGCTGTGGGAGCTCCCACACCCAAGGACTGCGTCACGCCCACCTGTGCATCCCCCCTGCCTGGCACAACCTGAGCACTCAGTAACTGGAAGAGGAAATGAATAAGTGGGTCAAAGTCACAAGGTACATTGGTGGATATGACCTAGGTGGGAAAACAGACACAATAAATTCAAGAATCCCAGAATCCCTTGAAAAGCTAATTTGTTGACTTTACTGAGGCATTTGATAAAATCAGCGAGCTTAGGTTTCAGCTCCAACAGCTGCTCTGCAGGTTTGGCTGCCCTAGGATGATCTCAAATATTCTAAGGTTACTCTCTGACTGAAAGTTTGTTTGTCTAACTAATCATGTCAGAATTGCAGACAATATCGGTAGAGTGCAGCTGTGTAAAAGGCCTCATATTACTCTTTTTCTGTACTGTGACAGAGATCCTGAAAGCCAGCATTTTGAGACCATGCCTCTAGTCCTGGGGGACATATTTCTAGCTTATTGAGTTTCAAATACCAGCAAGACTCCTCCAGGAAATTCTCTATAACCCCAAAAGAATAGTAATAGCCAACAATAAGGAATTACTAAGTGCTAGATACCATTCTAACTATTTTAACAACTATTAGTAGATTTAATCACCTGGCAACCCTCTAAGGAAATTGTTGTGATTCTCATTGTTGCTGTTATTTTCATTTTACCAAGAAAAAAACTAAGGTACAAAGAAGTTAAGTAACTTGCCCAAAGTCATATGGCTTTAATGGACAGAGCCAGGATTTGAACTATGTGGAGCTGATATGTTTAACCACTATGCTGTCCTACCTCCAGCATGCTTTCCTGAGTGCTAGTAAATGTTAAAAATTATAAATGTTTAATGTCTTAATTTTTGTTATAATCTTTACCAACAACTACATGTATAGTTTTCTACTTTGGCAAATCATAAATTAATTTATTAATTCAATATAGAAATAATTATTTGTTAGAGAGTAATTCCTGGTTGCTGCTTTTATTTAACTATTTCATAGCTCAATGCAAAGTATGTCTCATGCAGAAGAGGGCAGGGAATGTTTAAGACAAGATTCCTCTTTTCAGAAAGATGACTAACCAAAGACAATGTCATTAGTAAAATAACAATAAGAACCATCATAGTAGAAAGAACAGGATTACAGATCAGATCAGATGAATGAGAATAGCCAATACTACCATGTATAATTTACATAATAAGTAAAGCACTTGCTTGAAATTGTTTTGTCATCTGAAAAATGGGAATGACAATGCCCACCTAATTCACACACTTGTTCTAAGAGTCCAGAGAGAGAGGACATAAAAAGCACAGTATTAAAAATTGAATAAATGAGTAATTCTGTTCAAATGTGGGAAACATTTGTGGCAAATGAATTTTAAAAAATGCATTGGTGGACTGGGGTTGTAGCTCAGTGGTAGAACACTTGCCCAACACGTAGGAGGCGGCCCTGGGTTCGATCCTCAGCACCACATAAAAATAAATAAAAGACGTTGTGTCCAACTACACCTAAAAAAATAAATATTTTTAAAAAATGCATTGGAGGAGTCTAGAAAAGACGAGTATTATTGTAAGTAGAGTAGCTTGGATTTGGTACTAATCCATCACTTGTGCGGTAGGTGCCATGCTTGGTACTCAGGATATGGAGGAAAATATGTTTTCTTGGTCACTTTGATTCATTTCCAAGGTCCTGTTTCTTATCTTTCTTGTTTTTGAATCTTTGGTTTCCTAGATCAGAAAAGGGACTGAAATTTGTAGTAGGAAGGAGAGAGACTAGTGAAGTAAAAGTGGAAAGAATGACAACAACTTTGAACATGGCATTATGGGCATAATATCAGAAGTGCATAAAAAATACTGTGGGGATTAATTCTGCCCAAGGAGAGTTGGACAGGGATTCAGAGAGATGGTGATGTAGGACCTGGACTCTGAAAGATGAGTTGCAATTTTCCAGAAGTGCAGAAAGAACAAAAATCAGGAGCAAAGGCACAGAGATCTAGAAAAGCATGGCATTTGGGGGAACTGTGGGCAGTAAGCTTGCAGCTCAGTACATCTGGAGAGAAAGAGGAGGAAAGGTTTACATCAAAAGTTAAAAAGGTTTAATATACATTGGGCTGGGGTTATGGCTCAGCGGTAGAGCACTTGCCTAGCACATGCGAGGCCTTGGATTCAATCCTCAGCACCACATAAAAATAAATAAATAAATAAAATAAAGGCATTGTGTCCAACCACAACTAAAAAATAAAATATTAAAAGAAAAAGACCCTATCTTAAAATTCAAATTTTTTTTTAAAAAAGTTGGAAAAGGTTTCAGACACATTTTTGCTGCAAAGAGTTAGTCAGACTTCATCCTCCAGGACAGGAATGGGAAATAGGCTTCCTTTTTTTATGACAACTCCACAGCATTGAGCTTTATTTTGAAGAAGAGTCTGAGGTTGAGGCTAAGGCTGACACTGACGATCAGTGTCTGTTCAGGGACCTGGAGGGATTGTCTCTGCTCTGGGCCCCAAAGAACTAGGATGCTTCCCAGCTGTGCTAAGACCTGTGTTAGGCTACAGATGCCTCCCACTAGGATGCAGTGTGCTGATAAACCCAGAGCTGCAGAACTTTTCCAGGAGCAGGGAGGAGTCAGCAAGGGCTCAGGAATCTGACACCCTGGAATACATCTTCTCAGACCAGACTCTTGAAACCTCTGGAAAGAGGGACAATAGAAGTACCAACTTCATAGGGTTATTAAAATAATGCAATAAAGTTACCCCTACAAAGCCCTTAACATATTGTCTACAGTATGCTGCTGCTCAGAACACTATTAATAATATCTTATACATTGCTCAAATTAAAGTTCAGATCTATAAAGCAGTTCAATCTTCTTTATGTCAGATACCAGCCATTGACAAGCAGTTACTTTTTCTTTTTAAGTTTTCATACACACACACACACCACAAAACCCTTGTAGACTTAAAGTTGAATGTAAATAAAACCTTGATATTTTCTCTTAACAGCCTAATTTACATTTCTATGTGTCAGAAGCATCCTGAACATGCAGATGAGTAGGGCTAGTTTTGAAGAGGATCCAGACAGAAACATAATCAAGCAGGTGTGTCAGGGTCTGTAGATGGGAGTGATTCTTCCCGGCCTAGGAAGATTCGTCTCTTCACCTGAACCCTCACATGCACATTCCATTTCACTGTAAATTTTCGCTATTGAAGGATGTGTCCAGGAGGCCACAAGGAATGTGCTGTGGTCTACAGAGGGGAAATCTGAAGTTCATTCAAATGTTAAATGGTTGAGAGGCAATGAAGCTTGGTAGTCTGTTATCAGATATTATCTATTCTCCACCAACTACTTAAACTGCAGATTTGGAAAGAATGGATTATAAGATCCATGACTAATTGTTATTATTACAAATAAAGAGTTGCAGAAACATTTTGTTGCAGGGAACAAAATAGATCACCTCAATATACTTTAGGGTGAAAAAAATTAACTTAGATCTGATTTCTCAAATGATTAAAGTTTTATTATCTCCAATCAATATCTCACTGTAATTATGTTTTGATTCTAAAATCTATTTCTTAATTTTATATTAGTGTGTTAAACTATATCCAGTGACTAATAAGTTATGAGAGAATTTCTTCCTTACTAAAGAAATCTCCTTTGTGAGTAGTCAGTTGTGGCTTGTCCATGGAGCTGAAAACTGCATGTCAATAAAACTTGGGCAGCTATCTATAAGAAATAGTTGGCCTAGACCTTGAAGGAAAAAAAAATAATAATAACACCAGGCAAGAGTGAAAAAACACCAGGCAAGAGTGAATTTATTAGAATGTGAGGAATGTAGGGGTTACGATACGAGGACCTTAGATCTGTGATGAAGACATTAAAAACTTTGGAAACCTTAGACATTTGGTGTTAGGCAGTAAAGATGAGATGAAGTGTAATGGTGAACATAAAATGGAAAGGAGACCCTTGGGAAGGAGAGGGATTCAAGAGGCAGAGTAGGTAGCAGACTGAGCTGAAAATGAAGAGATGAGAAAGAAAAGAGGGCTGCCAACCTTGTTCAGGGATCAGTGCAGGGTAAGTTGAAGTGGAGACATGAGCAATGGAGCCAGTTTAAGGACAGAGGAAATGCAAATGGAGTTTTGGCACAATACAGTAAAAATGTGGGTGTGGATAATTCCTCCAAGGTTATGAAAACAAATAAAGCTTAAAAGCAAATCAGTGATTAGATTTGATGAAATCAAGGTAAACATTTGCTAGTTAAGGGGAAAAAAGACAACAACTTTAACTCATATCTGCATTAATTAAATCCTAAAAATCCTTTAAAACTAGCAATAGTTAATAATAATAATAATATCACGTTTCTCGGTGCTTTTGTTTTAGAACTAGTAAATATTTCCATATGGTTCTGGGGTGGGAGTAGGATTTTTACATTCTAGATGACCTCTGGATAGAAATACTGTTTTTCCTTAAATTCATCAAGTTCACACATCTTGAAATATACTACTTGCTTTAACTAATGTGCTCTTGGTATAATATATGCACAGTGTTAGAAAATCCAAAATTGCAGCCACTGGAACCCTGGAGACAACACTCCTGACTTGAGAGAGATTAATTTCTTTCCTGATTTCCAGGAACCACCCTTACTCCATAACATTTGTGTAATTCTATGTAAGCCTATAGGAAGTCTTAGAAGCAAAGCTCAATATCTTGCCTGAACATTAATACTGTAATTAATTAAAATAATTAATACAGATATGAAGAAATTTATGATCAGTTGCAAAAGACAGAAACAAAAAAAAAACATTGTAAGTTGAGAAATAAATGTTAGGAAAATTGATTGGCAGTGCTGGGACCAGGACATTAAAGCTGTGACATTTTTGTAGGAACACATGAGCAGTTTGGCTGCAGAAGGTTCAGAAATAATATTATGTTTGTTTTTTGTTTTACTTTAAAATTAGCAGGCAAAAATATATAGTTCACCTCTGGAAAATCAACCAGTTGACAGCGCGTTTGTCCCCACACCAGCAATCATGAGGGTGGGGAGTGGAATGTCTCCTCCATGGGATGCTTCAGTTCTGGACAATGAGTTTTTCCAAGGTAAGTTGGAACTCCTTATGCTAAAGGGAAGCAAATAATTAGTTTGAGTTAAAGTGCTTAAAACATATCAAACTCTATGTTTTTGAAGTCCTCTTGTTTACCTTAACTGAAGTAGATACTGATACATGCTATTAACATAAATATTGAAGAACTTAATGGTTAAATGTAATCTAAGAAAATACTCTAGACTCAGGAGCTGATAAATATATGGAAGAGTAATAATGTTTAATATTTAACCTCAGATAAAAAGGAAATACATCTATAAAGTTTACTGTTCTAAATAGACTTTTATTGTTCCTGATTAGGACATAAATGCACTGTGATAAAATCTAATTGTCATTAAACAAGTAACCTTCTGTAGCAGATGATAAAAACTGAAACAGATTCCACAAGTTCCACAAGTACATGTATCTTATTATGCTATAGTCATTGTTCACCTTTATAAATAGGTTATCCCATGTCAAAATAAAGCTGACCGTTCAAAAAGTTAACTCTCCAAGTCATTCACCAGCATACCTGGAAGAGCTAAGTTCAGTCTGCAAAGGTAGGGACATCATCCCAACCCTGTGGTATGGAACAGGTGTGGTAGTCAGTGAGAGGCATGCAGCAGGATAGGCAACCTGGGGATGCCCTTCAGTAAGGTGGTCCCTGGCAGAGACCCAGAGGAAAATCTCTGCTCCAAAATGAAGGTTTTGCTCAAAGGAAAGCTGTTCACAGAATCAGGGCTGGAGGTGGGGGTGGGGGTGGGGGGGTGAGGTGGGGGCTGGGGGATGTT
>NW_026000242.1:15201294-15215304 GCF_001458135.2 Marmota marmota marmota
AAGAACATGGGAGGTTGGGGGGTGGGGGTGGGGGGGTAAGGTAGGGGGGCTGGGGGGATGTTGTGCAGAGGATTTCCTGGCCTTTCTGAAAATAAAGACAAGAAGAACAAGAATTTTTCTGACTTCAAGAGTACTGAAGTCAGAAACAAGACAGCATTGTTAATTTGGGTTCTCAATTACTGAATAATTTAAATTCCTATTATGGGGGAAATTAAAAGTGGTTACCTCTAGATAGGATGCCTGGTGACTTTCTCCTCTTTTGCTAAACATATCTGATTTTCTAGTCTAAGTATATTCTGCTTTTCTAGTTAGCAAATCTTTAGAGAGGGGGGGGGAAGCCAACATAAAACAACTTGAAAGGGAGAATGAAAATCAAAGAGATTTATTGTAATTTGTTTTAAAAAACAGATTTTTTTTCTTATATAGTTTCATTCACCATCTTACACTTTGATATTGTTTGATTATTTTGTTGTGGGTAAAGGGAATACATTTTTTCAGGAACTAAGAATAAGTAGTTTTTCTTTAAAATACTGACAGATGATTCTTTAAAGAATTCCTTGGTTGGGGGGGGGCTGGGGTTATGGCTTAGTGGTGGAGAGCTCACCTAGCATGTGCAAGGCCCTGGGTTCCATCCTCAGCACCACATAGAAATGAATAAATAAAATAAAGGTATTGTGTCAAACTATAACTAAAAAATAAAGTATTTAAAAAAAGATCTTATTTTATAGTTCAGAATGTAGCCTATTTTGGCATTTGTGCATTTGTTATGTGTATATTTGAACATGTGTTTGCTTTACTCTGTGGAATGTTCTATAAATGCCAGTTTAAATTGGTTGAAAAAAAAAAAAGAATTCCTTAGAGATCCTTAATGCTTGAGACTAGTTGTTTGTGCTATGCAAACTTAATAGCACTAATTCACAAATAAAATAGGGGAGGGGAAAATCCAAAACAGACATCAAAAATCCTGTTAGCACCTGCCCTAATATAACTGGCATGTCACATGTGTATTCCAATTATAAGTGCTCAGACACTGATATGCTTCACTTTTCCTGTCATTTTACAGTTAAAAATTATAAATGATAAAAATTTTAAAATAAAACACAACTTTTTATGTAATTCAGAAGGAAAGATTTTTATATGCCCCAAACTCCCTCAGCAGTTTAAATAATACTGTTACTTATTTCTTGTGTCAGATTTTATTTCTATTAATGAGTTTTTTCAATAAATACATAACCTATTTGTATTTATTATAAGATGAAGGTGGTGAACATATAGGTATGAAATAACCTTAAAGATTATGGTTCTATTCAAATTCTAATGGGTTTTATTGAGGAAAATATGTCAAATATGATTAAATAAGCACAATTCAAAGAAATACCAATCATATCACTGAAAATAAAGCATGATTTGCATGAGATCACAGAAACTGTGGTCCTATAAGCCTGAGTCCGGGTCGTGGCTTGACCTAGCGTGATAAGGAGGTAACTGAGCCTTGACCTGGGAACCACCCTCTTTATGACCTTGCTACTGAGAGAAGCAGAATCATTATTTGACAACAGCAGTTTTATATCCTGGTAGAATGATAGCTCATCTCCTACTGAAATGGCGTTTATAAGTTATATAGAGCAAAAAGTGAAAAGGAAGCTTTTATAGCCCAGAGGATGTGTTGCAAGGTGATTATGTACATAGACTCAAGAGACAGGCTCCCTGGAGTCAAATCCCTGCACTATGTGACCTTGGTGACCTACTTAATCTCTTTCTGCCTCAGTTTCCTCAGTATAAAATAAGAATAGTAATAGTATAAGCTTGTAAGGTTATGTGAAGATTTAATGAGCTAATATATCAAGTGCTAAAAACTGTGCCTGACCCAGAGAAAGTGCTATAGTATAGTAGTGCTAATGGATTTCAGTTTTTCTAGCAAAAATATAATATTTTTGGGCTGGGGATATGGCTCAAGTGGTAGCGCGCTGGCCTGGCATGCGTGCAGCCCGGGTTCGATTCTCAGCACCACATACAAACAAAGATGTTGTGTCCGCTGAAAACTAGAGAATAAATATTTAAAAAAAAAATCTCTCTCTCTCTCTCTTTAAAAAAAATATAATATTTGTATATCACTTCATAATATTGCATAGAATTTTAAATTATATATATGGTTTAAATGTATCCAACTAATACATTTATAAATTAGGTGGTAATGCTAAGCTTTTGGCAGCGATGCTGTTTTCTGAACAATACAACCAAGAAATCACATGTTATTACAATCTTATGAGGCAAACATAGTTGAAATATTATAGCCACTTGGAGACATGAAAGAAATAGACATGGTTTAATAATACTCAGGTTGTCTATTTATTCAATGATAGAACCAATATTGCAACCTACATTATTAATTCTCTTTTGTTACTAGCCCATGTCTTACAAAAACTCAGTAAACTTCAAATGCACTAAAAGAAACCATGAATAAAATTTATTGTTAGGAAAAATATAGCATTTATTCTTAACTCATTTATGTTGAAAAGTTTGATTTCCTCTATTACAGTTTTGTAAAAACAGACTATCTTAAAAACATAATCAAAATTAACGTCATCATAATTATGATAGCATGGTAAAAATAAAATTATAAATGATTATGTTTCTTGAAGAGGGGCATTCCACAACTCAAATTATTATTAAACTATAAAATAATAAACAAAAAATTGACTCATATTCTCCTTTAGTTTTAGATGATTTGGATAGCACACTGGCTCAGGAGCAGTCTGCAAGTTCAGTGAATACCAACATGTCCCTAAACCACAGATCAAGAACACCCTTCAGTCGTTCTTACTCCAGTGGGAACAGACGTGGCAATATTACAGGAACACACAAACATCGCTACAATGAAACTTCCAATATGTCAATTTATGACATCCTGCGACCAGGAACTCCTAGAGAAGGTTTTAAAACCTTTTCTCCCAGGACAAGGACAATTTGTGATATGTACAGGTCAAGGGAGCCCAGAATCTTAAAAGATTATGCACAAAAGAATACTCTTGGTAGTACGTCTCTATGTTTTGACAGCCGGCAACGAACAGCCTCACCAGCCACAAGGCATTTCACAGCAAGAAGCATACATTTTCCAGCCACAACTCAGAACAAGAGTAGGTTTGTACCACCAAGCCACCAGCGGACCCCAAAGAGAACTCCTTTGTCATCCATCATATGGAATAGATCAGATTCTTCTGGAGATAGGCAGAACCAGGAAGAATTTCTGAGGGCACCATCACCCATGGAAATGGACCCTGCTGACCAGTACATGTACCCAAGGTGTTTTCAGGAGAATAGGAGATATGAATTTTATCATTCACGGAATGTTTTCCAGAGTGCTAGTTTAAATGCCCCCATGGATAATGCAATGAGTCCTGATGCATTTGAGAACTCAGAGAATATGCCATTTTACTATCAAGACAACCTATTTGCTAGGTCTTTCTTTAGCAATACCTTTAGACAAAGCAGAGAACAGAGATTTGGACAAAGTTCTTTTTGGAACCAACAGAAAGAATATTTTCCCTATTCTGACTTTCATCCAAGTAGGAAACCATTCACTTCTTCTGACAGAGACTTTGAAATGATTTCCATTGAAGCAAATAGTGCATCAGCTATTCATGGTCATAGTATCCCTTCTCGACACCGGGAACCATTTTCTTCTCATTATGGAACAAATCTTTTCAGAGGCCAAGAAGAGCCACATCTGTGGCAACCTGATTTTCAAACTTCCCCACCAGAGAGCATGGAGATATTACCTGGTAATGAGAGCCAATCTACTCATTTTGGCACACCTAATGTTTACTCCAGGACTGGTTCAGGTTATCACATCAAATCTAGTGGGTTGGAATGTCATCAGGACAGTTCTCCTAGAGAAGTACTTATAAACAAAGAACCTTACTCATTTGGAATTGCTCAGACTCTAGTGTCCTCATTCAAAAATTCCTTCTCCCGGATTCCTGATGAACAAGGGAATTCTCAGAGTCCCAACTTTCAGCAGTCTACAGTGACTTTGCAGAAAATTATTCCAAATAATCCAGATACCCTTCCAATAAGAAACCATATGGAAGATATTGTGACAGATAGCAATTCAACTGATTCTCTGTCACTGACTGAAAGCCAGCTCAATATCTCGGTCACAGAAATGAATAATGAGAAGAACTTGGCTGAATCTATTTTAGAAGAAGACAAACAACTAAACAAGATGGACCAGGTGAGCATAACAGGTGAAATACCCCAACCTGTTTCACAGACAGTGATCTCTAGCCCTTTCATGGATTCTCAGAATTCTCTCTCCCAGGACTCAGCCAAGAGCAATAAGTTGAATTTTAATGAACCTCCCCAAATAAATTTCAAAAGGTCACCCAGAGTCTTTTCCAGGAACGATACTTCCCAAATGTATGCATCACACAGAGAGAAGGCCAATGAACTTAAAAAAGAGAAGAGTTTTCCTGGGGACAAAAAACTTGGTTCAACAACTTCCCTTTCTTTCACCCAGGAAAGCATAACACCACCATCTTTCCTCAGCCAAAATCAAGAGTGTCATCAGGAATTAACAGAAGGTAGTGAAGATATTTCAAGCATTATTAAAAATTACCACTGGCACTCTGAACCTATTGATACTCAAAACACACAGTCTCCAGAGGAAGCTGTTATTTCAGATACTTCGGGAGAACAATGTCCCACAACTCACTCTACTAACTATAGCAAGCTGGCTGCCGGGAACAATAGCTTAAACAGTTCTTCAGGTCTGTCATCAGGTGTACCACCAGATTCCTCACCATCAAATAATTCTTTCCCTGATGCAATTATGATTCCTTCTACTACAGTGTTCTCCAGGAAAAGTACTTCAGACAAAGATCTACTTCTGAGAGAAAGGGAAGGAAAAGACAATGCTAGCAAGAAACAAAATGATCAGTTTGCTGTAAGCCCCTCAGGAAATCAGAAGAGTACAGATAGTCACATGCCTATAAGTGATGAAGTGGTTGATGTTGTCAAATGCCATTCATGCTCTCCATTCAGAAATGGAAGGGGAAAAGGAAAAATAAGACGTCGCATATCCTGTATTGAAAAGTTAAGCAAAATAGAAAATAGGTCAATACCCATCAGTGAAGGCAGTAGCCTCATTGAGGAGAACCAAAGCAATGAGCTTAACACAATTTATTGTACCTTGCCAAGAAAATCAGCCAGTTTTCTCATAAACAGCAGACAGCCTGAAAGTAAGATAATAGCTGCTTCCATTAGGAATGGACCACTTCCATTCCAAATAAAAAACAATGTGGAAGATCCAGTTGGGAAATATCAATCAAGCAAATTCAGTCCCAGTTCTCCTGAGTTGATAAGTGAATGTTCCAAAGTTGTTTCAGACTCAGTCCCCGTAGCACCTGAAGACACAGAGAGGAAGACATATATGAAAGGCATTCGAAGTGCTTCTGTCAGAAAAGGACCACTTCCATTCCTCATCAAGAGGGCTATGTCCTGTCCTTCAGGGGAGCCATGTGCCTCAACTGGAAAAGATGGAAGAAAAAAGCCATCAGTTTCAGACACAGATACTTATGCTGTAACACCAAGCCCTTGGGAGAGAATGGTTAACTCTCTGGAAAATGACTCATCTGTTAGAGATTGTTCTTTAACCAAAAGACACCATCTAAAGGGATTCTCTCCAGAATGCACGGAAAAGGACGGTGAAACTATTGCCTCCAGGACAAGTGTATTTTCCCTTTCAAATGAAGATCCATTACCTTTTTGTGCAGAATGGTCAGGAAAAGAATGCAGGAAAACATTGCATAAATTTAAGACAACTAGCACGTTTTCTGTTTCTGGTGATGAAGAAAATGTAAAATGTCTTGAGGTGGTTTCAATATATTATACTCTACCAAGGAAACCCAGCAAAAAATTCTGTGATCTCCTTCAACGGTATACACAAAATGCCAGTCCACTTACAGAATCACCTCAAGTGGAAACTGAAACATTTCCTAATGATTTAGAAAGAGATGAACCAACTTATTCTCCACCAGACCAATCAGAAACACTTTCATCTGAAGATCTAACGGTACCAGTCAACTCTGCTCAAAGTTATCTTTCTCAGACCACTGAAAACATGGCTGTTTTCAAATTACCAAACAATGGGCTCTCAGAAATGGCTTCTGTTGGGACAGATGTTTGTCTTCATAAAGGAGAATCTAAGACTAGAAATATTTCCCCAGACAACTTAGCTAAAACACCGTTAGGTGATTTACAAAGCAGAAAAGAGAAAGGGGGGAAATGTCAAAGTGGAACCCTGCATACATCAGTAATGCTTCAGGAAAGAAATGGTACCGAAAAAAACTCTGAAACTTCCGTTAATGCAGGAAATGGTCTCCCAGCCCATTTAGAAGATAATGTTGAAAATTCTCAAACCAGAAGTTCCAGGGAGTGTGCAGGTAGTTGTATAGACTTTCTAGCTACTGCAAGTGGAGAGTGTCCTCAAAAAGATCACACAGTGATATTTGTAGATGATTGCTCCAGTGGATCACAGCCGAGGGAGATCAGAGGGAAAATTGAAACAGATTGCCATAAAAGAACTGATAGAATGCTTTCTGATTCAGAAAACCGAGTCTTTGCTTTAATTCCGGCATTCCAGAAACTGCAAGTAGTTGAAGAGACTCATTCAGGTGAACAAGATTTAGAGAATTTAGAGTCTGGACCCAGAGAATCATCTCAAGCAAGTCAGGATATAAATATAACAGGAAGCAGGAAGGTTAAAGATGAAATGCAGAAATTAGCTTGGGATCAAACTTTATTTCTTGGAGGGAGTAATGAAAGTAAAACCAACTTGGATAACCCAGAAAAAGCAGAAAACAAATCTACAATTAAACATAGATTGGCAGCCATGTCTAAAGCAAACAGAAAATTCCCCACTAAGGACTTAAGTCCTAGAAGACATGTAGCTACTATCTTCCCCCAAAGCGGGAGCAAATCTGGCTTTGGCCATTTATCACTTGGCAATCTGGAATGTGACCCACTGTCCCCTGAGCCTACTCCAAATTCCATAGGCTCCACAGATGATAGCTGCTTGAGTAATAATGGGATGAATATGGAGAAATCTGAGAACCCTCTCCAGGATATGATAACATCCGGCAGAGAAACTTCTAGCCACTCCTGTGATCAGAAGTCTGACAACATTTCACAACTACATCAGAATGAGTTTCAAAATGTCTCAGAATCATCCCCAAAGCATGAGAATTCTGAAGATGTGACAGTAGCTCAGATTTTGGAAAAAGAATCAGGAACCCCAACCCAGCTCACATTCACCAGCCTCAGAGAAGTTGACTTCTCTGACCATCAGAAGAGGCTGAACCCTCCTTTTCCACTGGAGCCTGCACAAAATTCTACAGTCAACCTCTCACTGGCCAGTTGTCAGCAGCAACAAAGGAGTGCTTCATCTCTGAACAGGGAATCTGAGCCACATCTCTATCGTTCAAAGAGCTTAAAGAACATCAATGTGCTAGGTGATCAGCTATATGTAAGTGGACCTCCCAAAGTCAGGGAGCGCCATTTTTCTGAAAGCACTTCTATTGACAATGCCTTGAGTCAACTGAGCCTTGAGAATGAATTCTCTACCAACGCTGGATATGGCAGAAGATTCAAATCTTTTTCTGAACTTCCTTCCTGTGATGAAAATGAAAGTTGGGCTTTGTATAGCAGCAGGACAAAAACAGTTCCCAAGTCTGCATCATCTATATCCAGACCTATTGACTATGGGATTTTTGGGAAAGAACAACAGTTGGCTTTCTTGGAGAATGTAAAGAAGTCACTCACACAAGGAAGATTATGGAAACCAAGTTTTCTTAAGAACCCAGGCTTCCTGAAAGATGACATAATCAACCTTTCCAACACATCAGAGTCATTAAGTTCAAATTCTCCTAGCAGTCAGGTGCCAAAAGATGGCTTATTTGCCAACGAACCACTTAATATATATGAGGAGGACCCAGTGGACTCAGATTGTGACACAGACACTACCACAGATGATGAATACTACCTGGATGAAAATGACAAAGAGTCAGAACTCTGAGGCTTTTTCAAAAAAAAAATGCATTATGCATTGCATTTTTGCATTTTTCTTTTCACCAAAAACTTATAATACAAATAATATAAATTTTTATGCCCATAGGAACACAATATAAATGATCCTAACTCTTTAGTTGCCAGCCGTGCTGACCATCTGGAAATTTCGCTCCTATTTCAGGGTAAAGGATAGTGGTGAAAATAATTTGTTAGACCTACAGAGAACATATAATCCTGGAACTCAATATTGTGACAGTCATCATGAGTGGATTTTTAAAAAATTTTTTAGTTGTCGATAGATCTTTGTTTTATTCGTTTATACGCGATGCTGAGAATTGAACCCAGTGTCTCGAACATACTAGGCAAGCACTCTGCCACTGAGTCACAACCCCAGCCCCATGAGTGCATTTTTTTCATGCTTGATTTGTTATTTGCTTCCATTTGATCTTATTTTCCATTTTTCTAACTTACACGGTTTCATCCATATAAACTAAGGATAATGACAGGTGTTGGTGAAGTGTACAAATGTAAGAACTATGTTATTATTATCCTCCTAATCATTGTCTTGTCTAGAAGCAAAATGCCAGGGCAAGTTCACATTGTTCCCATGAAACTCAAAACAAATGAAGATGAGGTAACTAACATGAAAGCTCTTCCTTAAATCTGTCAACTCTTTTAAATTTCAAACTTTCACCAATTTTGAGCTTAAAGATATGGAGAATTTTAAATCATTTGTTCTGAACTTTTGAATTTAAATTTGTATGATAAAGAATAAATAATGGGCTGGAGTGTAGCAGTTCAGGGGTAGAATGCTTGCCTACAGGAGACTCTGAGTCTGATCCCTTGCACACACACACAAAATCAGAGAATAACATTTTATTCACTGTAATGTCTACCTTTCCCCTTTTTTCTATTTATCTTATTAATTAAGTTAAATTTTCATATACCATGACCTATATTCTCCATGTGATTTTTAAGATATTCAGAGTAAATATTTTAACATTATGATTCTTGATTTTTGAAATGATCAACTTGAAAATTCCATTTCAATACATACTTTTGAATCTACATGTTTGCTACAAAAGATGAAATGAAGTTAGTTTGTTTCTCAGTGAATGAGGCTCTATCACCAATTAGGTGAGTGAGGTAAGGATGAACAACTGCTTTGAGGCCCAGACTCTGCACTGGAGTTTAATGTCTGAACTCAAGGTGATGGATGGCCAGTGCTGCCTTGCACTGTTTGTAATGTTTGCCTGTTGGTCTGGCTCAAGAATTGAGAAAATGGAAAATTCATGAAAATAGCACTGTGTACAGTTTTCTACTTTTATAAATAGCACTTCGATAAAGAAGTATAGTAAATTTCTATGTATTTTAACATACAAACTGCTTTTTTAATGTTCACTTTTGGTCATAGCTATGGTAATTTATATTAGTCATTTTATACTCATAATGTTTTTTAAATATATATATATATATCATTATTAAATTCTCATGTAGATGGAATAAACCACTAGGGAATCAATACTAATAAGTACCTAGCAAATTATTAACTTATTTAGATATTAGCCTATTATAATCATAAACTTTATACTGTTAAATGTATTTAAGAAGGACTTAATGAGATTATTTTAGTTTTTAGGGACATCCCTCTAAATAATTTGCCCTTATATCATAAATACATAGATGTTAGTAAACCCCAACTGCAATAAGAAAGGGTTTGGCTAAAAAAAAAAAAACCCTACTTCATATGGAAGGTAAATATGTGACCTGGAGCTGATGAAAGAAAGTCCACTTAGGTTATGATAAAGAGGGGAATCACATGAAGAGTCACATTTATGTAAAATTAATACCATTCATTGAATGCCAGAGGGTTAAAGAGGCCTATTAGTAAGTTTATTGTTATTAATAAAGCTTCAGAATAGCCTGTTTAAAAAATCCTGCTTGAATGTACAGTGTAAATATGTAAACATTTTATTTTCCAAGTCAATTTCCAAGAGACAATAAGTGTCTCTGTGTGACTGGCAATTCTGTTTTTGAAACAAACAAGCCATAGCGCTTTTGTTAAAACTGTCAAATAATCCTTTTATGAAGTTGTTCTCAGACCTCTTCTCTAGGTATTAAATGTTAACAGATGTAAATTTAAAATAATGGTTATGTTGAAATAAATGATTCAAACAGATGCACAGACTTGGCTTTTATTCCCATCCTTGAATTATTATTTTTAGGCATGAAAGTTCCAGGAAAAATGCAAAGGAGTGGGGCAAAAGTATTTAAACCAATCTTTCTGATGACTTGAGTGATATTGCCTTACAGATAACATTATCAAAAATATAGGATTGGTCAGGCGTGGTAATCCCAGGGTCTGGTGTTTCTTTCTGGGGTTCTCACATTTATGAAGGAAAAGGGAACTAACTGGAATTGGGGGTAGCACTGATGTAAGATAAACAGTTCGTTCTAGATAAATATAAGACATGCCAAGTTAATTCCTGCTAAGCAAATAAATTAATAGGATTATACTAATCTATCTAGACCATCAACCTATCTAGTACGGAACTTTTCTGGAAAAGCAACCCAAAGCCCTTTCTCCACCAATGACAAGATTGTGTCATCATCTTAGAAACAGGTAACATTTTATCAAAACATTTTTACTGTCCTTTGGTAAAATTTAAAATACATTGGATCAGCTGGTGTTTTTAGTGGTAGGCAATAGAATCATCTGTAGCTAATTCAATAGAAAAAAAAATACACACTAAATGTACATTTTGCTCACAAAACTCATTAGTAGGATTTAGATTTTAGAGGAGATAGATTTTAGGCTGAAATTCCAGTACCTAAAACCATGCCACAAAATTAGATTTGTCTTTGTAAAGATCAATAAGATGCAGAATCAGAACATTAGATGGGCCAACACATTGAATCATAAAATTTGTCCCAGAAATCACTCCTAAGAGATTCCAGGGGCCATGCAATTTATAGAAGTATATTGAATCTTAGGCTTTCCAGAGTTACACTGACTACAAGTCTGTATTTAAGAGTGGAACTAAATATGGAGATGAATATGAAAGGAAATGAGAAAAGTGTTGGATGATATTATTTTCTTCAAGTTTTATACACAACATTTTTCCTATCTGAAATGCTGTCTGCCTCCTTTTATGCAGCTGATTCCTATTTGACCTTCATATTTTGGCATAGATACCATCTTTCAGAACTCTCTTGCGTCCCCAAATATTAGGTTAGTTGGTCTTCATATGCAGTGTATAGGAAACACTGTATTTATATTGGAAGAGGCAATCTGTGGTGGACCTTGAACGTTCCTGAACATTCTTGCTAGGTTTGCGGGAGTATGTAAGTCTTTAACTGCTCTTCACTCAGGTCATTTCTCAGGGTAGTGTTTGAAGCAAGCAAATTTAATAGATAACATCTCCCCACCTACAAGTTGTAGACTTCATCCTGTTTACTTTAAGTGGTAAATTCCCTAAGCTCATTGTAATGCAATTCACTTTAGGCATCCATGAAAGCCCCCTTGCATTGCCCCCACAGGATTTGGAGGGCAAAGGAAACCAGCATGAAGTTCTGACTACTGCTTTCACAGTGACTTTTTTTTTTTTTAAAGAGAGAGTGAGAGAGAGAGAGAGAGAGAGAGAGAGAGAGAGAGAGAGAAAGAACTGAGAGAGAATTTTTTAATATTTATTTTTTAGTTTTTGGCAGACACAACATCTTTGTTTGTATGTGGTGCTGAGGATAGAACCCAGGCCGCACGCATGCCAGGCGAGCACCCTACCGCTTGAGCCACATCCCCAGCCCCTCACAGTGACTCTTGTCTTTCTTCTCCACAAAACTACAGGCGCTTTGAAGTCAAAGAACAGTATCTAAAATATAGTAGACAGTGAATGCTACGAATGTTTGTTGAATGCTAGGGGTATAGCTTAATGGTAGAGTTTTGCTTAGCAGGTTTGAGGGCCTGGGTTTAATTCCCAGTTCCAGAAAGATAGAGAGAAAGTTCACTTAATGAATGAAACTTTTATGATAAAGAATCAGATCAAGCTGGGTGCAATGGCACATGTCTGTAATCCCAGCAGCTCCAGAGGCTGAGTCAGGAGGATGGCAAATTCAAAGTTAGCCTCAGCAAGTGAGACACTAAGCAACTCAGTGAGACCCTATCTCTAAATAAAATACAAAATAGGGCTGGGGATGTGGCTCAGTGGTTGGGTGTCCCTGAGTTTAATCTCTGGTACCTCTCTCCCCCCAAAAAGAATCTAGTCAAGGCATTGATTGATCTAAAGAGATAAGCTCTTTGGAGATGGATTAAGATAAGAAAGAAAACAGGTTGGTACAGACTCAGTATTGCTAAACAAGAGGGTGTTCGGATACAATTATGTCTTCCTTGATGGGCTCTCACAAAAATGAAAAGACTGGGTGTTACCCCAAGTGTTATAAAATTCATGCTATAGTTCACAATCACTCAGGACCAGCTAATCCTTAGATTCTCTGGGGGGAAAAAAAAGTTTTTAAGTCTGAATTTAGAAGAGTGTGAAGAAAATGTGTTCTATACAATTTTTATTGATGAACAGAGACAACTCAAGAAAATAAAACTTACAAGTTAAAGTAATACCAAGTAATGCTACAGTTTAGCCCTACAATCTACTAGTGATTTACTACCGGCTCCCAATAATCTTTCCAAAGTACAAAGAATACCATCTATCTCTGTTTAGCTTTCTAAAATCAGTCAAAAGAACTGGTGAAAATATGGGATAGTTTTTTCCTTGATAAAACCTGGCCATAGAGCTGGGGCTGTAACTCAGTGACAGAGCACTTGCCTAGCATGTGTGAGGCACTGGGTTCGATCTTCAGCACCACATAAAAATAAACAAATAAAATAAAGTCTTGCTGTCCATACACAACTAAAAACAAACAAACAAACAAAAAAACAAACAACAACAACAACAAAAAACTGGCCATAGCAAAAATGCTAAGTAGCCCAGTTAAAGTCTTGAGAAGACAGAGGGCTGCCCAGGATCTGGTTCTGACTTGTTAGGGTTGGGGTCTGCCTAGAGGGTGCAGGAACCCTGTGTTCATTCTGGGGTGTGAGTTCTCTCACAGAATCTTTATTTCCTTTGAATAGATTGAAGCCATAAACAGATAAAGACAGAGAAAAACAACAAATGTAGATTAAATGGCCAAAAAAGAAGGCGGAGAGTGATTTAGACTCTTGGTGCCTCTACCAGTCTCTTCCTGGACCCAGTTTCCAGCTTCTGAGACGTGGTGGAGGTGAACAAGGCCATTTTCCATTAATTGCCAGGGAGAAGAGATTTCAGCTTTGAGATGAGGCTCAGCCACCAGGCTTGAACCCAACGCAGTGAATGCTCAGAAAAGAGCACTTAACAGGGGAATGTGGTGGGAAAGGGGAAAGGGGAGGAGTAGAGGGAATCACACTCTAATGAGGGAGACTTCTGGGAAGAAAAGAAACCACAGAAGACAGGAGAACAATGGCGAGTGCTGGTGCGAACAGAGGGCCTTGAGAAGCGGTGCATAAGGAGGGAGCGAGGGACGCCTGACAGGGGCTCTGCATCAGGTTAACTCGGTGAAATTCTCAGGCGAAAGGAAATTTCTTAGCGGCGGACTGTGCGATTTGTCTCAGCATCCTTCAGCAGTCACCACCGGGTCTTCGTCCTGGTTTTCTCTAAATAGTGACAAACTCAAGCTACCAGAGGTGGAGCCGGGCATGCAGGGGCCTGGGCAACGCAGAGTGCCCATTCGTACCCTCGGTCTCTCTGCGTGGTCCTTCCACCTCTGTCCTCCGTCGGGCTCAGGAGACTGGAGGTCAGGGGGTGCCCATTGCCTTTGCGCTGTGACTGGCCGGTGATCTCGCTCTGGATAGCATTCCAACACTGAGAAGGCCGGGGGCGGGACGGCGGGCGGCCACGCAGAGGCCCGCCCCAGGGT
>NW_026000242.1:15215437-15218770 GCF_001458135.2 Marmota marmota marmota
GGCCTCCCTTGCCTCCCTGCCCGCCCCGCTCCTGACCCCCTGCGCTGCCCGGCCGCCACCGCGCCGCCCAGGAATCCACTCGGCCCCTCCTCCCAGCGTGCGTCGCCTTTTCTTAAGTCTGGTCACTTTCCCTTCCGTCTTCCTCCCCGACACCAAAGAGGGAGGAAGAAGCCCTAAAAGTCTTTCGGAAGAATGAATGACTCCAAGAGCCCTCCCACATTTAATGTGCAGGGACGATGATCCGAGTGGATAGCGCCCGGGGCTTAATGATGCGGTGTGAGTCACACGTTGTTGCACGGTCCTTCCGCCCCCGGTGTAGAGGGCTGAACGGTGCGGCCTGCGGGGAGGGCCTTCCTGGGAGGACTCACCACGCCTAGACCTCCTAGGCCAGATGAGGTACCACGTGAGGGATAGTCTGCTTTGTCTCGGATTATTTGGTTTAGGCCTGATGGACTCGAAACCGTGAAAAAGCTCCCAGCGGAGAATATCAGAGCAAATAGGCCGAAAGAAGGCAGTTCTGCAGCCTAGGTTTTCGTTTTCTTCGCAGTTTTGACTTCTTGAGAGCATATTTCACAGAAATTAGTGAAAGTCAGTAGAAATTCGGTTATTCCTACGGAGGGTGGGTGGATCTTGTCCTGACAATCTTTTCCTGCTCCATCCGCCTCCCACGTTCTCCTTCACATCTTACCTTTGCAACTTCTTACAACTTGTCTGGCTGGTTTCAAGTTGTTGCTAGTCAGGATTTGCTAATTTATATCTGAATTAGGGTTCCAGCCAACTGGCACCCTATTTTATCAACAAAGACAAGGAATGCATTGGTGCCTCTTACCCTGCCAGTCCTGCTGGAAACTTAACTGTGGGATGTGGAGCACAGGGAGGCGATGGGGGGCACTGTTGATTAAGCAAAGAATTTAAGAGCCAAACAATTCATATATAAAGATAGATAGATAGATAGATAGACAGACAGACAGATAGACAGACATATGTATATATTTAATTTCACTCATTAGACAAATATTCATTTGCTGTCCACTATGTATTGGTAATCCTGCTGAGGATATAAGGATGAAAGGTAATGCCTGCCCATCAAGGAATTTACAATCTATTGGGCAAACAGATAAGCAAATCGCCTATGACTGTACAACATAATCATTACAATGGAGGTATATCCAGAGTGCAGTAAAAACACTGAAGCACTACCAGTTTCCTGGGGAAATCTAGAAAGATTCCAGGAGCAGAGATTTGAAGGATGAGCGTGTGGCTGGCTAGGCCTGCCAACAGATGCTCTGTGATGTGCAAAAGCACAAAGGCTAACAGAGTGTGGAGTTCAGGAAAATAAATAATTTACTGATGCTAAGCAGAAAAAGAAAGTCAGGTTGTAATTTGAAATCTTCAAGGGCTTTGAATGCCAAGCAAGAGATTTTTAGAAATAAAGGAAAGCCACTGGAAAATTTGTAGCTGAGAACCTGTTCTTCCTTAACCACTTCAGTGGGTGTTGCTATATGTTTAATTCAGAACACTCCTAAAGTCATCCTTGATTATCACTTTGATAACATATCTATGAGTTAGATCCTAAATCTTCAGACAACTGGTTTTCTATGCTTTATAGGAATTGGGATAGAATAATTTCAACTCCATTGATACAGAATAATAAGGGTATATCAGGGTTCAGCTAACTTTTTTCTTCAAAAATCTGATAGTAAATAATTTAGATTTTGTAGGTCAGTAAATGTAACAGTTTTTGTTACATTTACTCAACTCTGTTTTGTAGCCACAGACAATATGTAAACAAAAGGGTTTGTCTGCATTCTAATAAAACTATAGACACTGAAATTTGAATTTCATATAATTTTTCACATTACAAAATGGTTTCCTTTTAAATTTTTTCCATTTGTAAAATGTAAAAGCCATTCAAGTTTCAATAGTTAGAAGAGGCTATTTTAAAAAAGAATATCATTGCTGTGTGTGGTGGTGCACACCTGTAATCCCAGGAGTTTGTGAGGCTAGGACAGGAGAGTGGCAAATTTGAGGCAAGCCTCAGCAACTTAGCAAGTCCCTAAGCAACTTAGCAAGACCCTGTCTCAAAATAAAAAAAATAAAAAGGACTGGGAATGTAGCTTAGTGGCAAAGAGCTGCTAGGTTCAATCCCCAGTGCCACAAAGTAAACAGGACATCATTTGCAAAGAAAGTCATTGCCCTATTATATGGTATCTGACTTTCCAGGTATCTGTCCAGGGAAAATAATCCAAATATGGGTAAAGATCATGAGAAAGGATACTCCTGCAGTACTATGATTATTTGTTACAGAAGTGTAAATAGCAAACTATAAGATAATTGTTTAAAGTATGATACATTCATGTAATAAAATGTTTGGCAGCCATTAAAAGTAACATTTGAGATTCCACTTATGTGAGATATGCAGCATAGACTTGCAGAAATAGAAGTAGAATAGTGATCATCACAAGAAGGGGTAAAGCAAGATAAAAAAAAAAAAAGGGTTATGTGATGGGACAGGGTGGCACACACCTATAATCCAGCCTGAAATCCCAGCCACTCAGGGGGGATTCAAAGCCAGCCTCAGCAACTTAGTGAGGCCCTAAGCAATTTAGTGAGGCCCTGTCTTCTCAAAATAAAATATAAAAAGGGTTAGGGATGTGACTCAGTGGTTAAGTACCCTGGGTCTAATCCCCACTGTCGCGACCCCTCGCCAGCCAGGGAAACACGACACAGGATTCTTCTTTCAACAGTTTATTCAGGCCTTGAGTCATGTATCATCTTCTAGCACCCGCCCGCACCCGGCACACCCAAGCACAGCTTAATAAAGCCCCCCGCATTCCAATCCCAAGCCGCCACGTGGATCTCTCTCATAGGGTGGTAAGGGATTGCGCGCCAACTCTCCATAAAAGGAGTTGTTTATCACAGGCCACAGTGGAAGCCAGCGCCATCTTCTAATGGCGGCCACGGTCTATAAGAATGGCTTACCACAGTTCCCCCTTCTATTTTATATAACAATGCAGGCGAAAGTAGAGGTCCTATCCCACTGTGCAGAAGTGGCTGCAATGTATGGTTCAGTCCTAAGGAGGCGCCTTCCCCAGACCTGATCCCGTATCAGCCGACGCCTTTTTTCGTAGGGCGGGGCGTGGACGTCAAACCCGCATGCAATAGGACATGCTTTCCTTGAGGTCCGTTGAGGGATCACTCAAGTGCAGTGCCTTGCCTCGCATCCTGCATCGTGACGACGGCAAGAAGTAGGATAACACAGGTAGCCTGGTAATAATGACAAAATTTAAGTTGGCAACACAATCCCTAAGCCCCAGAGGAAGGTACAGAGTC
>NW_026000242.1:15224668-15293153 GCF_001458135.2 Marmota marmota marmota
CAACCCATCTAGGGCCAACAAAATTGGGCTTGAAGAGGTAGTGCCCATAATGTTTTCAGAGCTATAGAGAAAGTGAAAGTACAAAAGCCCCGCTCTCTCTTTCTTTACAGAGGAGCGTCCCGCTATTAGCTTGCGGATTCCCACTTTACCTGGGAACTTACCGGTGCACCACCCTGACTGCTGAAAGTTCTGGATCCTGGGTTCGAGGAATATGTTCCCCGTACGGGCCACCAATTGTCGCGACCCCTCACCAGCCAGGGAAACACGACACAGGATTCTTCTTTCAACAGTTTATTCAGGCCTTGAGTCATGTATCATCTTCTAGCGCCCGCCCGCGCCCGGCACACCCAAGCACAGCTTAATAAAGCCCCCCGCATTCCAATCCCAAGCCGCCACGTGGATCTCTCTCATAGGGTGGCAAGGGATTGCGTGCCAACTCTCCATAAAAGGAGTTGTTTATCACAGGCCACAGTGGAAGCCGGCGCCATCTTCTAATGGCGGCCACGGTCTATAAGAATGGCTTACCACACCCCAATACTGAAAAAAAAAATGTAGATTTATTGCACAATAGCACAATAATGTGAATATACTTAACACACTGAGCTGTACATTTTAAAATTGCATAGGGCTGGGGTTGTAACTCAGTGGTAGGGTGCTTGCCAGCACACACAAGGCCCTGGGTTGATCCCCAGCACAGCAAAAATAAACAAACACATAAACAAACAAATAAACCAATTAGGATGGTAAGATTTATTGTATTTTTAAAAACAATTTTAAATGTTTAAAATTTTTGAAGAAATATTTTTGAAAATTACTAAATTATGCTTATATTAGACTAAGTAAGGGTGGAATAAACAAGAAAAGTTATTTAATATAATTCCAATTTTGTGATAAGTAAATGAACCTGTGTCTATGCTCATTAGTATTATCAGTGGTTGTAACAAGAGGGTAAGGATTTTTCTTTTTTATACTCTTCATTTTCCCAAAAAAATTCCCCCAAAAGATTATATTATCCTTATAGTCAGAAAAAAAATCATAAGAAAAAAAATACAGACTTTGTCCACGTCATCAAAGACTTTTGAGACAATCTTACTTTCATTCCTTGAATTCTCTTTGTTTCCTTTCAGGTCACTTAAGTTTCTTAGTTAAAAAGCTGTTCTATAGTTCTTCTGAAAGCTTACCTAGCCAGCTTCTCATGTTATCTGCCACTTTCATTGACTTGAAATTCCTGAAGTCTTTCTCTAAGATCTAATTGAAAAAGAGGAACAATTTTCTCAAGTTGTAGCCCATTATAAATGATACAAAGATTTTATTATTATCACTTCCATTTAATAGTGTATCATTTACCTGAATACCATTATTATGCTGCATATATACAAGTGATTATAACAAACATGTGAACTTCAGTGATATAATGCAGGGATCTTAACCTGGGGTACATGGGCATAACTTAGGGAGTTCTGAGTCTTTGGTTGGGGGAAAAGCCTATCTTTACCTTCACTAGCCTATGACTTAAGTTGAGCATTTCCTTCAGTTATAAACATAAAATTTGTTGCTACTGTTATATTCTCAGAATTGAGCACAATGCCTTGCAGAGATGATGAGTAAGTGTTATAGAATAAAAGAAAGGAAGTAGAAGGAGAGATGGTTGGAATAGGTCAAGATGAGTATGCATATGCTTGTTTTCTCTTCAGTCCTCTACCTTCATCAATCATGATATTTTCATAAAATAATCTTACTAATTATATAGTGTTTTAAACTGCCCTATTTTAATTGTTCTCCATAGTAGTCTTATGTGGTAGGAAGAAGAGATATTATTGTCTTCATTTTACACATAAACTGAGGCTCAGTGAAGCTAAAATATCTTGTCCATAACCCACAGCCAGTAAGCGTCAGAGCCAAGACCAGATACTCAGCCCTTTGAACAGCTGTATATCATTGCTCTTTTCCTTTTACCAAACTGCCCTTAATATGAATGCCATGCATCAGTTTTCAGTAAGATCCTCAAGAGTGTTCATAGTTAGCAGGCAGTCACATTTTTGCAGGTTTTTCACTTAGTCTCAGGGCACAACACCTTGGTCTTTTGGGACTCTTTTTTTGTCCACGTAGGATCAACACTTGTTCTAGCTACAGAGAGTTTTCTAAAACTTCCTAAACATCAGGAGAGAAGACAACTCATTGTACTGAAAGTATACCCAAGCTATTCTTCCAACTTTGAATGTTTAAAAGCTGTGTTCAAACACTGGCACTGGAATTCATTATGTATGTGACTTTGGGCAAGCTACTTAATTTCTTGGAACTTCAGTTTCTTGTTCTATAAAAAAGGGGCCACAAATACCTACTTAACAAGGTCTTCTAGGATAAATGGGATAGAAAATACATATGAGGTCAAAGGCTGAAATACAATAGGGATTAAGTAAATTTTTAAAAATGCTTTTAGTTTCTTTCTAAATCAACTGTTTAAACTTTCTGATTCTAATGATGTAAGACTTTGATACTGCCAATCTCCTTCCAAAGTCTCTGTATTCTCATCCAATTAGCTGCTTGTCTTAAAGACATTTGAATTTATGAATGAGAAAAGCCGCCAGGACAAATGAAAATTCACAGTCTTCCCTTTTGAAGTAATTTGGAATTTCATTCTTCTCATTTTCTCTTTATGAAGTTAGAGTTATTTATTTCTATTTTAGTCCTGATAAATATTATTTTTCATTGATTCTCATATTAATTTTCATGCCATCAATGAAACGGGAATGGAGGATTACTATAAAAAGAACTGAACACTTAGAACACGTATTTCCAATGGCTGTGTTTTACAGTTTTATAAGTACATTTTTAAATATCACATCTAAGTGCTATTTAAATATAACTGGAAGAGATCATAGTGATCCAAGTTGATATTCTCTATTTACAAATAATAAAGTGTTTTGGTGCTAGTTTTCTTGTACAAGTCTCTTTCAAAAAAAAAAAAAGAAATCACACAATCAATGATATGCTTCTCTTTTTCTGTTTTGTGTGTTTGAAATAATGAACTGTGGCAAGTAGGAATATTTGATCAGAAGACAATGTTTGTATGTTTACATCTGGAAAGGGAGGAGGGATCAATGGAAATAGCTTTCTAATTCCCAGTATCTGCTCCCCTAATTTTCAATCTGCTGGACTTTGTTGTCTTCCTGAAGCCAAGTGGGAAGGAACACAAGGCAATAATCTGTGTGTTTCATTTATATGTTTCAGGTAATTGGCCAACATTTCTAATAATTGCATATTAAATGATTACCTTTTTGTAACATCCTCTGTTTATTTACAAGAGTCCATTTATCTTAGTAGGCTTCTTTCATAATTTTATCACACTTGTTTCAAGGGTCCTATAACCTATGGGTTCTGCACTTAAGTAATTATGTCAGATACTGTTATAGTTTGGATGAGAGGTGTCCCCCAAAAGCTCATGTATGAGATAATGCAAGAAGGTTCAGAGGAGAAATGATTGAGTTGTGAGTGTCTTAACCCAATCAGTGAATTAGTCCCCATAGAGATTAACTGAGTGGTAACTGAAGGTAGATAGGGTGTGGCTGGAGCAGGTAGGCATTGAGGGTGTGGTTTTGGATATATATTTTGTATCTGGTAAGTGGAGTCTCTTTAGCTTCCTGCCTGTCATGTGAGCCCCTTCCCTCTGCCACACCCTTCTGCCATGATGTTCAGCCTAACCTTGAGCCCCCAGGAATGGAGCCAGCTGTCTGTGGACTGAAAGACAGAGACCTCCGAAACCTTGAACCTTCAAATAAACTTTTCTTCCCCTAAAATTGTTGTGGTCAGACCTTTTAGTCACAGCGGTGAAAAAGCTGACTAAAACAAATACATTACTATGACCAAATTGAAGAGACTGAGAAACATTTCTCCTGACTCTTGATAAAAATATAAAACCCTTGAAGATTAAAATAAAGTAGAATCTTATACTCAATAGATTTAGAGAAAAAACTTTTTCAGTAATTTAAAAATTATATATGTTAAGTATGCTTAACCTCATAATGTGATAGACATGGGATAAAAAACAACTTTGGTTACAACTTGCTGTTAGCAAGGGCTATGGATTTCAGAGGATTTTACCACTTTTTTAACATTTTTCCTTTGATAAGGTGATCTCAATGGTATATTCATTATACCCTGAAGAAAAAGGTTCCAATGTTTAATCCTAGGCCACAGTAACATTAGTCACAACAGTGTTGTTTCAAAGTCTAAATAAGTCAGCTAATAGAAAAGGGAGTTTGTTAGTAAGTGTACTTACCTAGAACAGAAATCCCACAGAATTTTGGAGTTGGAAGGGGTGATTATATTACGACTATTTTACTTTAAGCTGAGGAAACAGAGAAGTAAATGCTAGCGTTTACAAAGGTGAACGTGTGTGTGTCTCTGTGTGTGTGTGTCTCTGTGTGTGTGTCTCTGAGTGTGTGTGTGTCTGTGTGTGTGTGTCTCTGTATGTGTGTGTGTGCATGCGTGCGCATGCAAGCACGTGGTCTGGCAACCACCTGTGATCTCTCTCTACATAAGAAAGTGGCTCAGAAGTCTTGCAATTTGGGTTTTAAAAAAGAGGAAAGTTTTCTCAGAAGTGAACATTTTTAGATGTTAAAATGATATACAAAGAACGTGTATGTTTTACACGGAGAAAACTGAATTACTGTAGAGGTATGTCATTCTTAAAGTTCATGGATTTTTTTTTTTAAATACCTAAGCTTTAAGGCTTAGGCAAAAAAAATTAGCTTATTTCTTGCTTTTACATTAATGATTTCATTTATTCAGTAAATCTTTATTAAATGACTAATGAATCAAATGATAATTCAGATCTTTGGTTTGATAACATCAGCCAGACCCAATTCTTAGCCTTTAGAATATTCCAGACTCAAATGATGTATGTTTATCATTGATGCTACAGGAAAAGTAACATCTAGAGACATTTGTCCAATAATTAAGGCTTGATAATCATAAAGTAGTAAAGTTATTCGTATTTCTTTTTCTTTCAGGTCAAACACTATTCAAAGTAGTAGTCAAATCTCTTTCACCTAAAGAGTTAGTTCGAATCCATGTCCCTAAACCTTTGGACAGGAATGATGGAACATTTTTAGTGAGATATAGGATGTATGAAACTGTCAATGAAGGGTTGAAGATAGAGATCCTGTATGGTAATGAACATGTGGCTCAGTCTCCATATATTTTAAAAGGTAAGTGGTTATTAATAATCCAGAGCAAGCCTTAGTATGTGTTCCATGCTTTTCCAAATGAGTTATAATGACCTTAAAGTCATGTTCAACAAAATCCATATTTTATATATATTTAAAAATCAATATTTTTACATATATAAATGTGTGTACACACACACATTCACACACACTTCCTAGAGCTCTATTTAACTTGAAATTTTAAGGGAATGCAAATTAAGTAATTTAGATTTAAACTATAAGAAAAAAAAGTTGTGTGTTTACCCATGTAGTTATCATACTCTTTATTCCTTTTTGTAAATCCATATTTCTGTCTGGTACCACTTGCCTTCTGTTTAAACAACTTCCATTAAGATTTTTCTTAGAATGAAAATACTGGTGATAAATTCTTCCAGCTTTTACATTACTGAAAAATTCTTTATTTTGCCTTCTTTTTTTGGGGGGGGGTTTGTAAAAGAAATAAATTCTAAGAATATTCAGTTGAATAGTTTTGAAATTTTCCAAAGATTCCATTTCTTTTTCTTTTTTTCTTTTTCTTATACCCTTGGTGAGAACAGAATCTTCTGAGTCTTTCCTGAGGGAAAAGTTAGTGGGTGACTGAGCAGGTCCAAAGTAATTGTACTCAAAGGTCCTTATCACCTGAGCTTCTTCTCTTCTCCGTGAGGACATCTCATCCACCTTGAAGTCTAGGCTTAAATTGGATGCCTTTATTTTAGTTATTTATTTTTATGTGGTGTTAAGGATCAAGCCCAGTGCTTCATACATGCTAGGCAAGCACTCTACCACTGAGCTTCAGCCCCAGTCCTAGTCGACTCTTTTTGTGTCAATAAATTGTATATAAAGATGCTTTAAGTTTTTATAAAGACTTTTAATAAAGTCATAGTTCCCCCATTTTTGGTCTAAAGTCCCTTCACTCCTATAATCCATTCATTAATCCTCCTCAGACTCCTGTCAGAACAGAGTTGATAAATATTTTCATGCCCTGGAAGAAGTCTTTTATTTCAAGCAGTGATCAATTTCTTCTTATGAGCCTACAGAAAATAGATACTGGTAGTGGTGGATCCTTAGGAGAATTAGCATTCCTTACGGGGCAGTGTACTCAGGTGTTTCTCCCAGATGCCACATTTTTGTTATTGGTGCATTATTATTATATATAATGGTGGAATTTTTTATTGTTATTTCTTCATACATGAACACAACCTAACAATATCATTTGGCCAGTATCATTCCCCAGTTTTTATCCTTTCCCTCCTCTCTTAATGGACAATTTAAAAGTATAGACTAAGAAATTTTTTTTATCTTTTCAATAAAATGTATGAATATTATATGCCTGTAGACTGTGGTGATTAAATGAAAGTTGCAAAGGAGTGGTCTATATTTTTGCAGGCTTTGAATAAAGCATATATGGTAGACAACAAAGGAAAATTTTCTCAGCTTCTCACTGCCATTACCTTCATTAAAAAAAAAAAAGTTTTTGCTTAGCTATAGAAGTGCAAATTAATGGATTTTTTTCCCTTTTAATACTCTAAAGTTGCTTCTCCACTATCTCCTCACCATTATCTTTATCTCTCTGGATTGCTTTTTGAGGCTTTTTTCTTTACCAGTTTTTGTTATTTGTTTTTGTTTTCAGTGCTGGGGATCAAACCCAGGGCCTCATGCAAGCCAGCCAAGTGCTCTACCACTGGGCCACATCCCTAGCCTCTCTTTATCAGTTGTTTTGAGTAGTTGGTTGTTATATTTTTTGGTGTAGTTTTCTTTCTTTGTGCGTGTGGTGGAGATCGGGGGTACACACACTTGCGATTTATAGAGCCTCTTATATCTTTGGTTTATAATTTTCAGCAAATTTAGAAAAATTTTGACCATTATTTCATCAAACATTTTTTCCATTCCTTCAAGGGATTCTAATTACCCGTAATTTCAGCATTTTAAAAATTCGCTTTTTCTCAACATTTCGTTTTATTTAGTTTCCATTTCTCTGTCTTTAAATCCACTAATGTTTTTTTCCTATAATGCCTTTTTGTCATTAATCCCATAAAGTACATTTTTCATCTCTTGATTTTTCTTGAGTTTTTTTTTTTTTGGATGCAGCTGAGTTACTTAGAAATTAGTTTAATCCTTTCAAGTTATATTTTTACAATTTGTTAGATCAAATTAGAGCCAATTTAATCCAGGACTAATTATTCCTCACTACTGAGGCATATCTTTTACATATTCTTCCCAAACCCCAGGAATTAGGATGCTTTCCAGCCTGGCTGATATGAACAGGCCCTATTGCCAAGCCTGTGTTCTAGTCACTTTGGATGGTTCTTCCTCTGCCTCACACATGCTCTGCTAAATACTCAAGAGGGGAACTACTTCACTTTCTGGAGTTCTCTGTGCAGTTTTCTCCTTTCAGATAACTCAGTCCTTCCAATCCTGGCTGGTTTCCTGGACTCTCAGCCTTGTCTTCTCAATGCAGTGACACTGCTGGGCTTTCTCCACCTCCCTATCCCTATGCTGCCACCTGGAAACTTTCTTAAGTAGTAAACATAGGGACTGTGAGACTCACTTTATGTGTTTCCCACTTCTCAGACTCACTGTCTTTCATTGCCTGATGTCTAGTTTCTTAGAGACTTGTTTTAGATATTTTATCGGAGTCTTTTTCAGTGATTTCAGGTGGAAGAGTAAATTCCTGTTATTTATCTTGGTCCGAAGTAGAAATCCTAAAGAAAATTTAATAATTTTTATATTAAAATAAATATAGATATATCTTAATATATTTATATAAATTATTTTAAAAACAAGTCTTCAGAGAAGTTCTATGCTTATAGCTGACCACTTAAAAATACACTTGCTAGACCCCTCTGGGTTACACATTTCCTCTTTGAGATGAGCGAATGGAGACGATTTAGGGACTCAGAGAACTAGATCCTCAGCTTTGTCTTAAAAAAAAAAATCACTATCCCTACTACATTTTAATGCCTGAAAATTAATATGCTTTCTTCCTTGTTAAAAGGTGAGTTGGTTTATGTTTATCAGCCCCTTCCCCCTCACTACAAATGAATTTATCATCTAGTTGACTGAGAGTAGGTTAGACTGGGAGAAAGCATATGCTATGCTTTGCTATGTTCAGGTGATTCAAAAAGGAGACAGAAAGTAGGGGTGTGAGACTGACACAACAACTTGCACCACTGATGTGTCTAGAGCAGTTTTTCTGTATCTGGATCATCTTAGAATTCACCAAGAAGTCATCAACAACTCCCTGCATCATGGCACTTGCTAATGGAACATGGTGTTGTATGTGTTTTGCTCTCCCTAGGACCAGTGTACCATGAATACTGTGAGTGTCCAGAACAGGATCCTCAGGCTTGGCAGAGAACTCTTTCTTGTCCAACCCAGGAACCACAGATTGAAGAAGATTTTGCTTCCTTCCCCAGCATCAATCTCCAGCAGATGCTAAAGGAAGTTCCCAAAAGATTTGGGGATGAGAGGGGCGCTGTGGTACATTACACGATTCTCAATAATCGTATTTACCGGAGATCTTTAGGGAAATACACAGACTTCAAAATGTTCTCTGATGAAATTTTGCTGTCACTGGCAAGAAAGGTATATCATTGCTCTTTTTCTTTTATCAAATGAATTTACTTTAAAAAGTAGTGTAGTTTAATGATTTTTTTTGCAACATTTAAATGCTTAGAATTATAATATCAAGCTCAGAAATGTGTCATCCAAGTGTTCATAAGTCACCTGAGAAGATCTCTCTTTCCTATAAGATTTAAATTAGGTAGCTTGAGCCCCCATCCTAAGTAGGTAGGCCAAAAAAGGCACTCCAAGGTTTCTCTGAACTCCCAGATGTTTACAGCCTCAGGGTGACTAAGTTCTCTCTTCTGCCAAATTCTTTTCCCACTCAGATTTCACCATCTGCAGCTATTTTTGTCCCCTCCAGATGAATTTGAACTTAGAACATATTTTCCTTTTTTTACCCTAAGTACCTTTAAAAGAACATGCACATGACTCGTTTTGTTGAAGGCTCGGGGGAACAGAGGCTGTTTTACACCCATGCATACTGAAAAACAGACAAAAACCTGACACCAGTCAAACTCAGTCATCCTTGCCTCTGGGAACTTTTCACTGACCATCCTTGATTTTGGTCTCTTTCTAAATGTGGTTGGGCCCCCTCCTGTCCACATCCACCAACAACCATCTCTTATCCTACTTACTTATTTGACCTCTCTTTCCACATTTTCAGGACCCTAACTTCCTTTTAAACAGAACAGTTCAGACCACTTTTGTTCTTGTGTCTGATCATGCAGAGTTTTTTGAAGGATGGAGGTGGGAAATTTTTATCTTTCTGGCCCAGAGAAATCACCTAGGTAGTTTTGTAAACCAAATGCCAACCATCTCGGTATGTTGTACAGTTTTCCAAGCATGCTGAATGTGTGAAGGCAATCAGTTCTTATTTTAAACAGCAGTGACTTTCCCCCTTCTCTCAGCCCACCTGTGAGCATATGAGCACATTATGAGCGTCTGACCCTAGGGTAGTTCTCTCTGCCTGTCCAACCTGCCTGATTTCCTGTATTTTATACTGGTGTTGCTGTCTCTGCAGCAATAATTTTCAACTGGGAATGATTCTGCTCCCCATGGGACATTGGGCAATAAGTGGAGACATATTTGGTGATTTTACCTTGGGGTTGCTACTAGCATCCAGAGGATAGAGTGGGGTTTGCTAGTCGTATCTAATAGGTAAATATCCTACAATGAACAGGACAGCCCCCCACAGAAAAGAATTATACAGCACAAAATATCAATAGTGCAAGATTGAGAAACCTAGCTCCATAATAAGAATTTCTGATGTGAATATTATTGATGAATTTTTAATTAATAACAGAGAAGCAAGAGCATGTACATTTGCATTCCTTATCTTTCCTTTTATTCCTGATTGTTGCCTACTGGCTGGGAAGAAATCTGAAAAAAAAAAAAAAGCAAGACTCAGTGCTAGTCTTCAAGTGGCACACTCTTGTGGAACTTGTTTGTATTCTTTGGAAGTAGGAGTGTGGTATGAATACAAACAGATAAATATACCACAACATGACAGATACTGAGGGTTCCAGTGCCCAAGGAGGGTGAGTCATAGAAGAGGAAATGTTAGATCTGGGTTTGAGGGACAAGAAAGGAGACTACCAAGTTGAAAAAGTGGGAGAATATTCCAAGTGAAATGAATTACATATTAAAGTGGATGGCATTTTCAGAAAGTAGCCCAGAGTTTACCAGTACATGGGGGTGGAAGACAAGGCTTAAAGCTAAGCTGGAACAAGGTAGGTGATATGTTGAATGCAAGTCAGGCAGTTTAGACCTCATCCTGTAAGCTTAAGATTCTTTAATCTTCGTAGTTACATTAATTTGTGTTTTAAAGATTTCATTGACCTTGATTCTGGCCAAGTGGAGACTAGATTAGAGTGAGAACACCTAACAAGGAAGATATTGCAGCATTCTAGGCAGGAGGTGACAAGGGCCTCAACTAAGGCATTGACTACGGAGACGGAAATGGGGCAGCCGACTCCAGAGACATAGTAGGTGTGGTAAAGAGGGTGATAGTGGAGGAAAACAAGGGTTCAGGTCTAACATCATGGGTTCTTGCTGGGGTAGCTGGCAGAGAAGGATCTCAAGGATTTCATACTTTTCTATACTAAAATATAAAATAATACTAAAATGTAAAATCCGCCTCTGGATAGTGGTAGCTGACTTCTGGCTAAGAGAATTTGCCATGTACTGTCCTCACCCAAGATTTAATGATACAACTTACAACCAAGAAGCATTCTTCTCTCTTCTCCTACTATTTTTGAATGGTCAAGCTCTATCAGAAATTTTTAAGAAAGCCAAGGAACTATATAGTATTTAGTATCAAAGACTGGAGTCTCGCAAGCATTAATGTTTGTACTTTTGTTTACTTAGGTCCTTCTCCCAGATTTAGAATTTTACATTAATCTTGGAGATTGGCCCCTGGAGCATCGAAAAGCCAGTGACATCCCTGGCCCTATACCTATCATTTCCTGGTGTGGCTCTCTGGATTCAAGAGATGTTATCCTTCCAACCTATGACATCACCCACTCCACGCTTGAAGCAATGAGGGGTGTTACCAATGATCTCCTCTCTATTCAGGGAAATACAGGTAAACTAAGGCTGATTCTAAAGAGTGAAAATAGTTAAGGTAATATTTAGTCAGAGAAAGTAAATTATATCTTTAAATAACCATTCTTATTTTCTTACCAAGAAAAAAGAAGAACAGCACCTTTGGGGCTAGGATGTAGAATACTTGCCTAGCAGGTGTGAGACTCTGGTTTCTATCCCCAATGCCACAGAAAAACACCACCAACCACAAAAAGGCATTCTAAGCACTGAAGTGGTTTGTTTAGGATTCTTCTAATCCTAAAATTAAAGAAATATGGTTTGGGCTAGTAATGCCCAAATCTACCTTCACTAAGTCTCCTTTGAGTTTAATCTTTTGTATATATACATTTGGGAAAGTCATCACTTAATTCTGAGTCCAAGGCCTTTATATTTCTGGATGAAATGAGAGATAATTTTGAAATATATGTTACACAAATATAAGAGAACTGTAATAATAGTATAGCTGAGATATTACATTCTCCAACACTTGGTAAGGAATTCTTTCCTCTCCTTTTTCTACCTCTTCATCCTTTAACATCTGAATTCCTTTTCTCCTATTTAGTGAGCTTGGATTTATTATGCAACATAACTTTTTTTTTAAACCAAATTCACCAAAATGAGAAAAAAACCTTGCTCTGTCTTTATTTTTTTTAATAGTTTTTTTTTTTCTCAGCCCATATTAGGACTGATTTTTTTTTAAAAGAGAGAGAGATGAGAGAGAATTTTTTAATATTTATTTTTTAGTTTTCGGCAGACACAACATCTTTGTTTGTATGTGGTGCTGAAGATCGAACCTGGGCCACACGCATGCCAGGCGAGCGCACTACCACTTGAGCCACATCCCTAGCCCCCTTGCTCTGTCTTTATAACCTGTATTTCTGATTATTATAGTTCGATGAACTTATTATGTACACAAGATCAGAGAGTTGTAAACTATGTAAAGATAACAGTATGTGAAAACTGGCGTACTTTAAAAAAATTTTTTTTAGTTGTAGATGAACACAATACGTTTATTTTATTTATTTATTTTTATGTGGTGCTAAGGATTCAACTTAGTGCCTTACACATGCTAGGCAAGTACTCTACCACTGAGCTACAGCTCCAGCCCCTGGCCTACTTTTAATTTGATAACAATGAATTCCTGAAAGGTATGCTAAAATAGTAAAAAGATTGACCCCTGCCTATTTCTGTGTTTTATGACTTATCCCTCAAGACAATGACAGGTGTTAACCAATGGCTTTCTCTCTTTAGAAATAATAATTTAGCCAGATGTGGTGGCACACACCTGTAATCCCAGCAGCTTGGGAGGCTGAGACGGGAGAATCATGATTTCAAAGCCAACCTCAGCAACTTTGAGGCACTAAGCAACTCAGTGAGACTCTGTCTCTAAATAAATTACAAAATAGGGTGGGATGTGACTCAGTCGTCAATTGAACCCCTGAGTTCAATCCCTGGTACCAAATAATAATAATAATAATAATAATAATAATAATAATAATTTAAATTAATTCTCCCAGAATATTCCCCCCCCCTGAAAAAAAAGATATATATATATATATATCTTTTATATATCTATATCTATCTATATAGATAGATAGATAGATAGATGTACATACATATAGCTATGTATTTACATTTAATGGTTTATTAGAAAAAAATCTTCCCCCAAATTCTGAATAGCCTGGGGATTAAGGATTTGTCTTAGTTATCAGTTTTTTATGATTGTCCCGTGAACAAAAGCCTAGCTCATGTTTGATTGTGAAACATAAAATTTGGAAGAAGCTATTGCTTGGTAAGTAAGCCAAGTCATTGAATCTCTTTGTCTCTTTAAACTTGATCCAGTATGATTTTGGATATTTCCTAGTCTTGTACAACAGAAAACACCAGTACTTGTATCAATTCTCATTAAAAGGTGGGTAGAATTGAAGTATTCTTTAATTCAGCAAATAAAAAGAGTGTTTTTGAAAGTCTAAGCTTGAAAATTATCTCTGGAAAATTGAGACTTGATCCCATATGTTTTGGAAATAGCGTCTACTTTATGAGTCTGATAAAAGAGCATTAACATCTTAAATGACAATGGTGGATTAAAGAGGATTATGCTTGCCATATAAAAATGTCAAATTCTTAACTGTAATTTATTTTTATGGCCTCAAACTTCTAGGGCCTTCCTGGATCAATAAAACAGAGAAAGCTTTCTTCAGAGGTAGAGATAGTCGTGAGGAGAGGCTACAGTTGGTACAGCTATCCAAAGAAAATCCACAACTGCTAGATGCAGGAATTACAGGATATTTCTTTTTCCAGGAGAAGGAAAAGGAGCTTGGAAAAGCCAAGTTGATGGGTTTCTTTGATTTCTTTAAGGTATGTATCACCTAGTACCTCTGATCCCCAAGTACGGAATCTTCCTGTATGGATATGAAATGATAAACTTGGGCTAAAAGTCTATCAAATAGGTGGACTTAGGCAAATTTCTTCTGTGAACTGATGTACACTTTCATTCTTATCAGACCTGGGGAATTAAAAAGTTCATTATAGTTCTTTTTGTCATTGTTGTTGCTGTTAACTTGTCTATGGAATAGCTCAGAGCTATGTTTAATGCTCAAATTGTAGGGTTAACATAAGTTTTGGTATATTTTTTGGTATATTTCTCACTCTTTTTTATATTTGTCTTAATAAAATGAGGATATGTCTTTTATACAAAGTAATGTACAATTTCTTTTTTTGTTTTTTTTAGTTGTAGATGGACCCAATATCTTTATTTTTATGTGGTGCTGAGGATGGATCCCAGTGCCTCATGCATGTGAGGCAAGTGCTCTACCACTGAGCTACAACCCCAGCCTTCTGATATCTTTTATAAATAAAAAGTGCATACATTTAATGTATATTAAATAGGAACTGGACTTAAAGGTCCAGTCCTACCTCTCCTCCTGCCTTTGCTACTGACTGTGAGACCTTCATCTCTTGCTGCCTCTGGTCTCCAAACACCTGTGATGCCTCCCTTGCTCCTTCAGAGCATTATCATGAGGCCCAGAGGAGACAGTTGTGAACTATGTGACAAAATCTGACTGACTAGGAAACTCTTTGGAACTAGTTTTTAAAGAAACCATTAAGGGGTTGGGGGTGTGGCTCATTGGTAGAGTGCTTGCTTCGCATGCTCAAGACCTTAGGTTTGAGCCTCAGCACCACAAAAAAATAAGTAAATAATTAACAGATCAGGGAGTGTATTCTGTTTACTGCAGGGTGCTATCATGAAAAGGATGGGGGATTTGGACTCAGAAATAGAAGTTTATATATCTCCCAGAAGACCAGTTTTCTCACTTATTAAAAAAAAAAAGCACCTATTTCATAGTATAATAACTGAATAAGATTTAATGCCTATGAAAAGTAATTTTTAAAAAAGTATTTATGTTTTAGTTGTAGTTAGAAACAAAACCTTTATTTTATTTATGTATTTTTATGTGGTGCTGAGGATCAAAACCAGCGCCTTGCATGTGCTAGGCAAGCTCTCCACCACTGAGCCACAACTCCAGCCCTGAAAAAGTGCTTTTGAAGTGGAAATCAAAACTTACTAATCCAACATAAGCAAACAGAGCACCTACTTCTCCATGTTTCTGTATCCTTGACACAAAAACTGTAAAATAGAGGTAACACCTTCTTCCTTTAGGGATTGAATATAGAAACAAGTGAAATCATGTAAACATTAGAGTATAAATTCTTATTAGTATTCAACTTTAACAAATACAAACTTTTTGAAAATAGTTTTAATACCTAGTTATAGAAATCTGAATTCCCCCATTGTATAGACATCAAAATAAGTATTTATTCCCATTTCCTAAAATTGTTTATCACCTTATCCTTAAAAGTTTTGTATTTCTTAAAATTGATCTGTTAGCCAGGTGCGGTGGTACATGCCTCTAATCCCAGCAGCTTGGGAGGCTGAGGCAGAGGATCACAAGTTCAAAGCCAGCCTCAGTGAGGTAATAAGCAACTCAGTGAGACCCTGTCTCCAAATAAAATACAAAAAATAGGGCTGGAGGTGTGGCTCATTGGTGAGTGCCCCTGAGTTCAATCCCTGGTACTCCTCCCCCCCCAAAAAAAATCTGTTAAAGGCTGCTTATAATTTGAACATCAAGAGAATATGTAAGTTACAAAATAAAATTTTTAAACAAAAGTGTTGAAAAATGGAAAATAAATCTATCTGTATTTAGTATTACAGTATTGAGAGGCAAAAATGAAGCAAATCATTGTGAAAAGTTTTTGCTTACGTTTTTTATTTTTATCTTTCAGTACAAGTATCAAGTGAATGTTGATGGGACCGTGGCTGCTTATAGATATCCATATCTCATGCTGGGAGACAGCCTGGTTCTGAAGCAGGACTCACCATATTATGAACATTTCTATGTGGCGCTTAGGCCATGGAAACATTATGTTCCAATCAAAAGAAATCTTAGTGATTTACTAGAGAAAATTAAATGGGCCAAGGTACGTTCCCTACAATTTTTATTTCTTTAGGCAATAACACATTCAGCAGTATAGGTTGCCTGAGTTCCATCACAATGCAGTTTAATTTGATATAATGACATTGAAAGAAATATGATTTCTTTGGAATTTTTGTTCTCTTGAAATATCTAAAGTCAACATCAGAATCATTTATGTACTCTCTATCAATGTATCTGAGATTTAAAGTACAGATTTTTTTTTGAAGGAATCACTAGTTGTGCTTACACACACACCCCCAACGAACAAACAAAATGCAAATTATAGACTGAAAGAACAGAGTTAAAGGGCTTTACCTACAAGAAAACGTTTAAGGCAATTGTGACACTCTTCTTTCTTTCATGCAGACAAAAAGGCACAAGTTTTTTTTTCCCCCTTAATGGATTTATTTATTTTTTATTTGTTCTTTTTAGTTATACATGACAGTAGAGTATATTTTGACATATATATACAAACATGAAATATATCTTATTCTAATTAGGATCCCAGTCTTGTGGTTATACATGATGTCTATTCATACATGTACATGGGAGATTCACTGTGGTGTATTCATATATGTACATAGGAAAGTTATTTCAAATTAATTCTACTGTCTTTCCTATTCCTGTCCCCCACTCCCCTCCCTCCATTCCCCTTTGTCTAATCCCTGAACATCTATTCCACCCACCCACCTATTGTGTGTTATTATTCACATGTAAAAACATTCGACCTTTTTTGAGGGGGATTGGCTTATTTCACTTATATGATAGTCTCCAGCTCCATCCATTTGCTGGTAAATGTCATAAAGTCATTCTTTTTTATGGCTGAGTAATATTCCATTGTGTATATGTACAACATTGTCTTTATCCATTCATCTGTTGAAGGGTACCTAGGTTACTTCGATAGCTTAGCTATTCTGAATTGAATTGCTATAAACATTGATGAATAATATATACCAAGCTCTGGAAGAAAATGGATGCTGAAAATACTATACCCAGCAAAATTAAGCTTCAGGTTTGATGATAAAATAAAAACCTTCCACAATAAACAAAAGTTAAAAGAATTCACAATTAGAATGCCTACACTACAAAACATATTCAATAAAATATTTTATGACATAGAAATTAAAAATAAAACTGAAAAGACACAAGTTCTTAACCAATGCATGCTATATATAACATTCCAAGAATCACAAATTTCCTACAAAATAGGAATTCCCTTTTTAAAAGGAACAATATTGAAAAGCTGCTGTGTTTCATTATAAAAATTCACCCTTGCTTTATGAGTCTATTCTGAGTTTCTGAGAAGCAATATTTGCTTAAGGAAACAACTGGGTAGAATCATTTTTGTGACCCTTTATGAAAGCCACAGTTGCCAGCAAATGGCTTTTCCTGTTGGCAGTATGGTAGAAGATTAACTATTTTCAAAAGTGTAATTAGGAACACTGACTATTCCTGGTACTAGAGGAATAGCCTGTGGGTAATAATAACTGAATTTTTTTTATTATACCACTGTAGCTTTTTGATGGCTGTGGCTACATATGAAAATGGAGCTTTTAAAAGATCTTATAACACGAGAATACATTTGCATTACTCTTAAGCTGAGTCTAGGAGGACAATTGACTGACCAAAGCCAAGCTTTCTTCCTGGGTAGCTAGGAAAGCGCCAAGGTAGTCCTGATAGAAGCCACATGTGGGTGTTGCACTGTGGCGACTGTGGAATCAGGGCCATATGTGTCTGTCTGATCATTTCCCTATAACAGAGATGGTCAGGAAAGCTCTCTGTTTCCATGGCCTCATCCATTTCTCCCATTCTGTTCACATTCAACCCCACATCTTTCCCAGCTCACACTTGTCCCTAGCTTTCTTTGTAGGCTGTAGGAATAATTTTCATTCTTTTAAAAAACCTTCAGGAAAATGATGAAGAAGCCAAGAAGATTGCAAAAGAAGGGCAGCTGACCGCTCGGGACCTGCTACAGCCACACAGGCTTTACTGCTACTATTACAGCGTTCTACAGGTCAGTTCAGAGTCATCCTGCTGGGTCAGCCCTCCTCAGACCTCATGTGTTTCTTCCTACACAAATCTAGACAGAAAGAAAAGATATAAGAAATTATGTTTTTATTTTTAACATAAATTTATTTTTCTGCAGGAAGAGTAGCAGTAGATACCTTCCTTAAGTGGGTTCTGTCCTCTCTGCTGGTCTAGCTTAATTTTAATAGTAAGAATTTCTTCCCCTAAAAATTTAATTAGGCTTACCCACTTATATCACCATTTTGTTGGGTTTGGCTCAGTACCAGGAGTATACAGCTACATGGACAAAGAACCACTGAAGTGAAATATCCAATTTATAGAAATATTTCAGTCAGTAGCCATAGTAGAGGAACATTTTATAGGACAGTTGTCATTTAAAAAATGGATGTGACTACAGACCTAACAGAAAGGATATGTACTACCCACTTTTTCTTGAGATGTTTATCATCTTTGTTTGCTGATTTGAATATTCAACAAATTTATTATTCATTAACAAGTAGAAGGTTAGTGCTGAGAACTGCTGTTCACTTCAAGAAGGGACATTTGGCTTGGCATCTCTCTTGTAGCATTCCTCCTTACACATAAAATTGTGAATTAGGGTTCTTGGGTAGATTATGAAATATTGTACCATCACCCATAATAACTAAGTTAAAATGTAACTGTAGGACCAGAATAAACCAGATCTTTGGTTTTGGTCTGAAATATAATGGGTAGGGATAGAGGTATCAGTAGAATCGAGTATGGACTAATCTTTCAGTTGCCTTTAAACACATTTCAGAAATATGCTGAGCGCCAGTCCAGCAAGCCTGAGATCCGTGATGGAATGGAACTTGTTCCTCAGCCAGATGATAACACATCCATCTGTCGGTGCCACAGGAAAAGGCTTTCAAGGGAAGAGCTTTAAGGTGGCCCAGATTCACCCTCCTGTGTATGCCAGCTACATCTTCAGGAAAGACTTTAGATGCTAAGCTGTGAAGAAAAGTACAGAAGACATTTCTCTTGGTTGCTTTACGTAATGTGGATGGATATAGCAGTATTTGAGCAAGTATTACCAAATATCTTTGGATGTTAATTTGTTTTGGGTTAAAACTGCTGTTATCAGCATCACAGTTTTCTCCAAAAAGAACATTTGCAGATCATAGCAGATTGAGAGGCTTGCCAAAATACAAATCACCCTCTGTGAATCTGCTGACACCATGCCCATGGCTTATTTATATCTCTTGTTCACTTTCTGTCTTCTTCTTCCATTTGTGAAGAGAAAATATTTGCGCAGGGTTTTGTTTTTTGTTTCCTCCTCACTGCATAATTTCTCCTTTTGCAAGGTGCTTTTGGCATTTAGCAGTTTCTGCTTCCAACCTTGGATTGAATATGATGAGAATAATTAAAAAACAGGAAGATGACTCTGACAGTGAAGGTATCATGCAGAGTATAGAGTGAATTTTTTTAATGCACTGCTCATATCTTTTTAGCTAAATTTTAGGCCTGAGACAAAACTAAGGAGAAATTGTAGCTGGGTATTGTTGCGCATGCCTGTAATCCCAGCAGCTTGGTAGTATGAAGAAGGAGGATTGGAAGTTCAAAGCCAGCCTTAGGCAAGGCCCTAAGCAACTTAGCAAGATGAATCTTTGTCTTACATATATTGTACCAAGGGTTTGGGGGTTGTCCAAACTGGTATTTTGGAAAGAAAAGTTACCTCCCTCCTTCATAACTCTCTGCCATCCAAACCCCAGGTCCTGATGGCTAATGGTATATTATTAGACACATCTTAAATTTTTAAAATTGACTTTTCCTACTGCCAAACAGTCCAGGTAGTTAAAATCAAGTAGAGACAAATCAGGCAGCTTCAGGGAATGGAACAGGAAGAATGTGCTCGAGAAATAAAGAGGAGCCCCTCAAGAAATTCTATGGGAAGAGAGTAGCCTTAATCTAAATAATCCTCCATCTCATCAATTTGACCACAGCCTTTAAAAAAGTTAGTTTTACAGGCTTTTTGATTTGTTGAATTGAATATAATTCAGTAAAGACAAGACTACTAATATCCCTGATTCTTTCCCTTTCAGTTCACACATTGCCCACATAATCCATTAGTCATTTTTAATATTTCAATTTTCACTTAAAATATCTGATTTTTCAAAGGACTGAAAGAATCTATTGGCAGATATAATAGCTGAATTTGTCTAAATAGGCTATCAACATGTTCATTGCTGCATTAATGCAGAAACACCCTATGTAGCCTTCGTTAGTGAATTGCCTGATATATCAAAGAATGAAGTACAACTATTAAAAAAGAATGAAGCAGCTTTATATCATCACAAAACGTTTCCACAACAGTACTGAGTGAGAGCAAGTTATAGAACGTATATAATATGAAGGCATTTGTGTAAAAGAGAACACGGTTGGGTTGGGAATATGCTCAGTTGGTAGAGTGCTTGTGTCGCATGCACAAGGCCCTGGGTTAAATCCCCAGCACCATAAAAAAAAGACAACATGGCTGAAAGTTTTGAGGGAGATTTGCTATCTGAGAAGGGGATAGAGGGAGGGGAATTTTTGTTTTATACCTTTAAGTTGTTTTTACTATGAGTGTGAATCACATTGTTAAAAATGCCAACCTGGGAAAAGACAATGAATGCACATAAGGTTTAAATATGAAAATAGAATGCATATTTATATTTTCCATTATGCTATTTTTTAAATCTACTATGTCTGAATTTTATGTGATGGGACATATTTATATATACTTTTTAAATAAATTTCCATAAAAAATTTTGAAAAAGATACATTTTGTTTTTTAAGAGATTATCACCACCTCAAACTGAATCGGTCTAATTTTAATTCAATTATGTCTTCGTGAATGAATGAACCCAAACTTCTTTCACCACCACTCCATCCCTAATGGGCAGAAATATAATGTTAGAGAAAAAAATATTTGAGTTTGACATTAGTTTCAGTTGCTAGTAAAAATACAAGAAGATAGGCAGAGAGTTAATGGTCCCCTTGAATAATAAAGCCAAGGTTAGAAGAACTATAAAAGTTCTTGTTTGGAAGGAAGGGAATCATCCTTGTGATGAGGTATGTTTAACTTCACAGGGTTGAGGAATGTCAGGCTTAGCGACACACATCTATAATCCCAGTGATTCTGGGGCTGAGGCAGGAAGACCATAAGTTCAAGGCCAGCCACAGCAACCTAGCAAGGCCCTAAACAACTTAGCAAGACCCTGTCTCAAAATAACAACAACAAAAAAAAAAATTCAAGGGACTGGGGATGCAGGTCAGTGGTATAGACCCCCCCCAAGTTCAATCCCTAGTACCAAAAAAGACCCCCCAAAAAAACAAAAACAAAAAAACTGGAGAGAATATCAGCTAGACAGAAGAGTAAAAGGCCCTCTTTTATGCACAGAGCCACAGATTCCCCTCTCCCAGCCACTGCGTCCCCACTGCATTCTAACACTCCAGACACTGAGACCAAAGCTAAATCTCCTGCAAGCCAAGTCCTCTCTGTAGAGTTTTGTGGAAGAGGGAACCACTAATTTTTTTTCTTTTTCTTTTTATTGATTTAAAAAAAATAAATGACAGCGGAATGCATTACGATTCTTATTACACATATACAGCACAATTTTTCATATCTCTGGTTGTATACAAGGTATGTTGACACCAATTCGAGTCTTCATACATGTACTTTGGATAATAATGTCCATCATATTACACCATAATTTCTAACCCCATGCCTTCTCCCTTTCCCTCCCACCCCTCTGCCCTATCTAGAGTTTGTCTATTCCTCCCATGTTCTCCACTATGAATCAGCCTTCTTATGTCAGAGAAAATATTTGGCATTTGTTTTTTGGGGATTAGCTAACTTCACTTAACATTATCTTCTCCATCAATGTCCATTTACCTGCAAATGCCATGATTTTATTCTCTTTCATTGCTGGATAATATTCCTTTGTCTTTATATACTACATGTTTTTTTTATCCATTCATCTACTGAAGGGCATATAGGATGGCTCCACAGTTTAGCTATTGTGAATTGTGCTGCCATAAACATTGCTATGGCTGTGTCCCTATAGTATGTTGATTTTGAGTCCTTTGGGTATAGACCAAGGAGTGGGATAGCTGGGTCAAATGGTGGGGAAACCACTAATTTTAAGCTGCAACCTTATATTGTAATATTTCTTAGAAACAAGGAAAGTAGGAGACTGGGGTTTCTTTATTCTATAGGAATAAGTAGCACATCCTGGAAGTGGACAGGGGGCAGGAAGGCAGGGGGGTAGCAGAGGTGATATACATAGAAGGAAACATGACATCCAGAAGTGAGGGGAGGAGAAGAGTAAGGAGAAAAAAGAATGTTTTTGTGAGACATCTCATCACCCCAAACTGAGCTGAGTATTCATTATTTAAAAGGCTTGGAACAAGAAGTATTTCAGATTTGAGGATATTTACATAGGCTTCACCTGTTGGGCATCCCTAATCAGAAAATAGATCTGAAATGTCCCAAATTCAAAACTTAGCATTATGTTGACATTCAGAAAGTTTCAGATTTTGGAGCCTTTTGGATTTGGGGTTTTTGGATTAGGGATGCTCAACCTATATACTTCAATACAATTCTGATGCTACCCATCCATTAGCATCAAACACCATAGGTTTAATGACTCAGTCTTCCACAAGACTGTCCTTATAGCTGCGAGTAAGGTCCCTGGACCACCTACAGTTCTAACCAACTGATTAAAAGTTAAGGGGTTCCAATGACCCCCCTCAGGTTTGATGAGTCACTAGAACAACTCAAAACTCAGAAAAGCACTGTACAAATGCTCCTTAACTTACAATGGCACTGTGCCCTACAAAGCCCATTATAAGATGAAAATGCATTTAATACACCTCACCTACTGAACCTCATAGCTTAGCAACACAGTGCACTGTAGAGTATCAGTTTCCTCTCATGATCCTGTGGCTGACTGGGGGCTGAGGCTCGCTGCTATTGCCCCATCAGGAGGGAGTATTATAGGGTATATTGCTGACCCAGAAAAATATCAAAATTTAAAGAACAGTTTCCACTGCATGCATATTATGTTTTCAAACCATCTTAAAGTTTAAAAATGTGTAAGTTAAACCATCATAAGTTGAAGACCATCTGTACCTAACAATCACAGTTTTATTATAAAGGTAACATATAGGATGGAGCCTGGGTTGGAGCACAGAGCTCCACACGCTCTCCTTGGGAAATGAGGACTTCTTACAATTCAAGTACATTAATATCTTTACCAGGAAGTTTCTCTGAGCTTTGACATTCCAATTTGCAGGTTGGAGGGAGGCTCTCATTACATAGGCATGACTGATTAAATCATTGGCCATATGATTCAATCTCTAGCATCTCTCCTCTTTCTGGAGTGTAGGCTATTCAAAGTCCCAACCCTCTGTAATCATGCACTTGGTGTTTATGCTATCTCTCATTCTGAAGCTATCTAGGGGTTTACCACTTGTATTTATAACAAAGATATTTCTATCACATAGGAAATTCTAAGGGTTTTTGAAGCTCTGTGCTGAGAATCAGAAACAGAGATAAGATATATTCTTTAAATGCCATACACCCCTGAGGGCCTGGGAACTGAGGACCACCTAAGCCAGTGAGATCCATGTAAGGGTATTGTAGGACAGGCCCCAAACGGCTATAGTTAGGCTTCCAGCAGGCTGTTTTTAGTATGTAGCCAAGATCATGAACACAACACCCAGATTCAGTGTAGGTACTCAAAGTCATAAACATTTGCTTGTGAGCGTGCATCCACTTATGTAACTTGTTGGCAATGTGCCTTCTTTGGCCTGCATATAGAAAGGGCCCATACAGATGGCACAATGGCGCTAAATGGAACTGGTTGGATCTAAATTAAGCTAAAGCTGGAGGCTATAGGCCAACTTTGAATAAACAATATCTACTATCCCAACTGCATCTTGCATCATCTTCTACCTGCTGGCATCCCAAATCTGTTTCTGGGTCTAAGCCTTCCACAGGTACGAAGTTGCAATATTACTCCCATTTGTAAGGTTTGGGACAAATACCTGAGCCTTTTAGTAAAGATATGCTTTAACCAAATCCCATTTCATGTAGTTCAGATCTTGTAGTAGAGGAATCCTTTAAATAGGCAGATAGTAAGACTCCTTCCGTGGTTTCCAAGGATCTACCCCCACTCTAAGAGTTATTATTCACTACTAGTGTACAGCAAGAAGCACCAAGCTTCAGATGACAATGAACATGAAAACTATAACTCTTTCACAGCTCACCCATCCACTCTGCTTCAGCATCTCCAAACAATAAGGAGAACTGTTGCCACTACTTGCATTCCTTGTACCAGTAGCACTGTAGTCATGAAGCAGAAAAGGAAGGCACCTGCCACCTAGGTGAGAAAAAAATAAATCTTCCAAGGAAAATAACTTGTCCTTTGATCCATGATTTTATCATTCACCACTGGGGCAATGGGCCAAGTGACTCCCTTATTTGGAACTCTTTGGGCTGACATGGAGACTTACAAAGGGAAGAATATTACAACAAGGTTCTATTCTTGTTGTCACAATGAAGGTTTTTCTGTTCCTTCAGCTAATAAAACTTATGGGAGACTTTGGATTTAGAGACCTTCGATAGGCCCCACCCAACACACCAAACCCATATAGACAATAGCAGTAACTTGAGTTTCAGCTGGTTTTAGAGGCCCTGCAGCCAACTAACTGAGTTGTAAACAATCAGCTAGGTAAACTATACCCAACTGGCTGACTAGGCGGTTGCCAATTAAGTTGTTGTCTAGGCATCATTTCTGTTTTCCTATAAATGCCATTGGACCACAGTGTTGATTGGAATTTTTGGAATCTGCTTTGGTTCTGGGAACTGCTTGATTCTCCAATGGTCTTTGTTTTGCTCAAATAAAGTCCATGAAATGTATCAGTTTAAGGAATTTTCCTTTTAACAGTTTTGGCCTGGTCATCGGGATCCAAATCAAAGTTCTAGTGACCTCCAGCAGCATCAGGTAAGGTTCCCATTGAGCCCATCATGTTCACTGTTTTCTTGTAGCATCTGGGAATTGTAGGTTACTTCTCTCTGGTTCTAAAGCTCTTTGGATTTGTGTTTTGGGCAAACCTTTTGGGTTTATTGTTTTGTTTGTTTGTTGCAGTGCTGGGGATTAAACCCAGGGGCTCACACATACTAAAAAAATAAAATAAAATAAAATACCACTGAGCTATACCACAGCCTATTGGTGCAAATTTTTTGATCCAGAATGGATTTGCAAGTGCTGATACAGGAAAGTCTCACCTATATAAATAGTCAGACAAACTGAACTGGGCTCAGTAAGAACAGGCTACAAAGAAACCTCAGAGTAAATGGAGAAAGAAAGATGGATTCTTAAAGGAATAGATGAGTTTGGATGTGGTGAAATCTTTTTGCCTGAGATAAAAATTAATATTCAGAGGATTTATGACAGCTGAATCATTTTGGAGGATTTTTCTTAAAATAAATGGAGCAGAAGTCAGCCTTGCATTTTTCCTGTTTTTCAAGTGCCTTCAATTTAAAATAATCACTATACAAATGTGGCATGTTTTGATATTTTCCAAACTCCTTCAATGAGTAGTTTGGTTTAACAAGCCAATCAAGCATAGCTGTCAGCTGGACACAGCAGCCTGTAATCCCAGTATTTAGCAAGACCTTGTCTCAAAATAAAAGTTTAATAAAAGGTCTGGGAAGGTAGCTCAGTGGTAAAGTAAAGTGCCCCTGGGTTCATTTTCCATTATTAAAGACTATTTTTTTTAAAGAACTAGTAGGCAAAATAGCAACCCCCCTAAGAACAAAGTGCCTGATTCAGTGATGTCCTAGAGCCCTCTCCTACTAACTCTCCAGTGGATATTCTCTCCAGCTTCACATCAGTAGATCACATTGGTGCCTTAAAATTGCCTGTGATGAGGATATTTTAGCATCTGAAATTGGCAAACCCTACAAATTAGGGATTGCATTCTTTTTTTTTTTTTTTGGAGCTGTTTACTAGGATATCACTGCTAACATTACACAGTTACTCTGTTAAAAATTTGTCCTGCAGAAAAAAGAGAAGCTTATATTGTTCAGAATATTGAGAAAGGAATAAGGGAAATTCTAACAGACTTGGTGTGGACTGTGATCTTGATTTTTATAGATCATTCATTGCTACTATTATTGTGGGTGCTAAGCCCCCTTTAAGAAAGCAAAAGGGAAATCTTTAATGAAAGTTGTGGGGATAAGGAGGATAGATTTCTATATAAAAAATTAGTGAAAGGTGCTTCTCCCATTCCCCAACCTTCAACCTGCTAAACCTCAGCAGGAAGTTGATGCCTGACTGGAGGTTCCTCTGACTTCCTTGGAACACCACACAACTTGTGTCACTGTGTGACATTGTGGTTTATCTACTACATGAGATATATTCCATAATTATAAAAATGCTCATATTCAGGGGCAGTCTTGTCCATTGTTGGAGTTTGTTCCAGTGCCATGGTGGGAGCAGAAAGAAATGGCATCTAATTATCCTCTCCTTCTACATTACAAATATTTCTCTTCTGTCATACCAATTCATTTTGTTTCCTATTTTTGTCTTTACATGTCTGATACAGAGAAAGCCTTGCCTTCAAAATTAGAAAGCAGGAATATTGATGTTATTAGTATACCATATATTTATGAAAAGAAAAATAAGAGAAAGAGAATGAATGGATAGAGGAACGGAAGGAAGGATTTCTATGAAACTACACAGAAGTTCCTGATCTCTGTTTCTTGGTGAACACATAAATGAATAAACAGAATAGCTGAAGGTTTTGTGTCTTAAATGATCTGTCTACTTTAAAGAAAGATACTATTTCTTTTGAAGAATTTTCACATGTATTAGAGCAGTAAAAAAAGATCTGAACCTTTTACATAGAAATTACTGAATTCTGCAATGTTAGAATACATAGTATTCAACAGTAACTATTGTTTCTGATGTGTATGTGAAATAATGCAATAAATACTTCATTAAAATATGTAAGGCTTATTTTAAAGTAATACATAAACAAGGTGATAAACCTTAAACATATATTTCATTCTCTAAACTGAAAAACTTGTTCTGAATGTTTTACTTTTGTACTAAATTTAATTTTGTAATTTTAAAGAACAATTTTTTTTAATTTTGTAGTTTTTAAAGTTTAATCTTCAAATTGTAAAACATATCTAAATTTGTCATGCTAACTACTTTCAAGTGTACTGATCAGAGGTATTAAGTACATTCATGTTATTGTATAGTTTTAACAGTTTTTAAATTTTAAACCCAGTTTCTACTAGATTAAAAATTATAGGGGCTCAGGATGTGGCTCAAGTGGTAGTGCGCTAACCTGGCATGAGTGAGGCACTGGGTTAGATCCTCAGCACCACATAAAAATAAAATAAAGATATTGTGTCCACCTAAAATGAAAAAAAAAAAAAAAAAAAGCTAAAAAATAAATATTTTTTAAAAATTGTAAGTACATGTAATGTTTCCATAACCATATTTTTACATTATTCATGGTTACTCTGTATGACTGTAGCAAAGTAACTACATAAAAGGGAACTAAAGCTCATTCGGCTTATTATGATTATGATAATGTTTTTAAAGAATTCTGGAAGCTCAGTGAGCTACTGAGATAGCTTACAGGTTATTTCTTCTGTACAAATGTTTTTTATAGGAAAATTTTTCTCCCTAAATGGTCATCTTCTTTACACGTTTTATTAACATGCATAAGCATAGGTGGGAAATAGCAGAACTGGGTAGTCCTGAACAAGATTATTTTACATTACAATAATTCATCACTAATAACACTGCCAAAGTATCAACTCATAGGTATTTAAGCAAATCAAATTTGCATAACATATGCAGTATTTGTATAAAGTTACTTGAAAACTCTTCTTTTTAAAAAAGTCATATTTTCAATTTAAAACTATTTTAGGCTTTGCCATTTTTTTGGTGATACTGAGGATTGAACTCAGGGCTGTGTGCATACAAGGTAAGCTCTCTACTAATTGAGGTATACCCTCAGCTGGTGTGTGACTTATTCTTAACCCCACAGAAAACCTGTCAAATCGCTAGGATTAATTTTCTTACTTACAAAGAAATTAATTAAATAGATGTTTCCACTGTATTTCTTCAACATCTTTAAGATTCTTCGTTGAAGTGACCAGGCTTTGTAGTATATGGACACCAACTTCATAGACACTTACTTTTGATTTCCCTTCTCAAATCTCTGGCCTCAAAACCCCTAACAATCTAGGTGAGAGCTCCTAACTGGCCTGGGACTCGGAAAGGCAGCGGGTGGAGGAATGACCAAGGCTGGGGGTTGGGCCTAGGAGGCGGGACTAAAGAGGTAGGCGGGGCCAGACAGAACGGAACTGGATTTGCATCATTTCCTGCTGCTTGGTTGTCACGGAAGCAGAGAATCCGCACTGGGGCTATTGGCCCGTGAGGGGCATGGTGTCCCCTCCTCTCCGTGATTACCACTCCTCTTCCCCTCTCCAAGGTAATTGGGTTGGGACTCTCCAGTTTCAGGGCCCTAAAAGGCCCGCCCCCTTGGAGTCTCTGTGATATCATCCCCTTAAGGAGGTTTCTTTCCTTCTACTCCTTTGCGGGAACCTCTTCCAAGACGCGTCTTTTTCCTGCCCTCGGTGAAGTTGAGTCCTCTGGTTGAAAAACCCTCCCTGCGTGCCTTGCGCATCCACAGAGCCCCGCGCCAGGCGCCGGCTGCAGAAGAAATATTTGTTAACATTTGCTAAACACTTTTTCTGGACTTTTTTTTTTTAACCCATGAAATACCTTTAGGCCATTTCACAGAAATATTTAGAGATGGAAAAGGAGAAAGGCGTTTTAAAGGAGTAGGTTAGTATAAAGGACCACAGGTAAAAAGGAAAAGTGAAATTTTAGAACTGATGAAGAGCATGAAACATTTGTTTAGTCAACAACATTTAGTTGAGAGAACAAAATAGGAAGTATAGATTCTGATCCCAGCAAATTTTAAGATTTTTTTTTACAGCTTTTAAAATAAAGGGCAACTCCAAACATCCTGTGAGCTTTTACTCACGAAGTCTAAAAATAGATATATTGGCATCATGATATATTATAATAAAAGTTGTTGACTTGGGATAGTGTCTCCTAAGTTGATAAAGTACTTGGAAAATCTTTAAATACCTCATTTACAATCTTTAGTGATTTTTAAATAAATAAATAGCTCACTATTTGAGTAATGGGTTAATACTACTTTTTTTTAAGAGAGAGAAGAGAGAGATAATTTTTTAATATTTATTTTTCAGTTTCGGTGGACACAACATCTTTATTTTATTTTATGTGGTGCTAAGGATGAACCCAGTGTCCCGCGCATGCCAGGCGAGCATGTTGCCGCTTCAGCCACATCCCCAGCCCCACTACTTTTTAACATCTTAAAATTTGTGAAATATTTTCATACTTGTTACTTTACTTGGAGCCTCACAATATCTGTATGAAATTTCTTTTTTAATGGCTCTTATTTTTTACTTAAGGGCAGCAACTTTCTGTTCTGGACTGTGTCCTCTTATACCTACTCAAAAGAATTTTACCTTAAATTTGTCACCCTTGAACCTTTTATTTCTCCCCCTCTACCGGATCACACATAACAGCATCTTAACTTGTTTTAATATCACCCATATTAAAAACAAAAAAAACTCGATTCCATTCCCACCCTTTCCAGCTACCAGCCCATTCATTATTATACTTACTGTCTCAACTTTCCCATTTTCTCAACCAACTTCAGTCTTTTCTCCTGCTACTTCACTTAAACCATACTAAAAATGATCACAGGTGACTTTATGTGACCAAATTATTTGTTTATTTTCAATTTACTTGACCCCCCAGCAACATTTGATGCAAATGAGCATTTTCTTTCTTGAAATATGTGGAACTTCATCCTTCCTCAGTGATGTGACAATTTCTGAGTAATTTTGAATACTGTTATAATGTTGACATATACAACACATTTTTAATCTGCTTTACTAACATTTTTCCACCACCACCACCACTACCACCCCCTTTTTTTATGCTGGGATTGAATTCAGGGGCCACTGAGCTACATCCCCAGGTCCTCCTTTTAAAAAAAAAAAAAAAAATTTTTTTTGAAACAGAGTTCTGTAAGTTGCCCAGGCTGACCTTGACATTGCAATCATCCTGTCTCAGCCTCCTGGATAGCTTGAATCAGGTGTGTACCACTGCACCTGGCTCTCCATATTTAAGTCTAAGCAACCAAGAAAACTATAAATCAAGTACTGATTTGAGACATTTAACAATTTCTATGATATAAATATTCTCCTCCTGGCCTAATTTCAGTATACCACATGGCCTCAGGAATTGAAAAGAGATGGGCAGTATTGCATCATTAAATAGCATTTCTTCCATGTAGATCCAGTACTGGTTCTCAACTGTGGCAATATCTGGAGACATCTTTGGTTGTCACAACTGTACTACTGGTATATCTGGTGAACTGATACCATACACTGAACAGTCCCCACCAAATGCAAATTCAGCCCCAAAATATCAATAGTGACACATTAAGAAACCCTGAAGCAGTCATAAATAACCTCAAGGAAAATGTTCACAGTAGTAGTAAACTGTAGCAAAATAATTAGTAAGTGGTGAGTTTTTATAGGTTTAATTTATGATTATCATTATTTATGGCTGAGCAATTAATTTGGTTCTTTCCATTTTCTTTTACACCCCTTCAGAGACATTTTTTTTCTTTTTTTGATACTGGGAATTGAACCCAGGGGTGCTTTACAACTGAGTTACATCCCAGTTCTTTTATTTATTTCATAAGATGGAGGTCTTGTTCAATTGATGAGGCTTATGATCCTCCTGTCTCAGCCTCCTGAGTTGCTGGGAATACAGGCATGTGTTGCTATCATGCCTGGCCAGAATGAAACTTTAAAAATATAAATTAGATTATGTTTTTAGAGTATTGCTTTTGTAAAAGAAAATTACTAGGAAATACCCACAAAGATATGCAAATTTATAAGCCAACTGATCATGTGTTTATATACCACTTTATTGTCAAATTGCTATGAAAGTTTGTAACTACTCTCAATTTCTTTTTTGTTTTTATTGATGTGTTATAGTTGTATGTAATAATGGGGTTCATTTTGATACAATTATAAATGCATATAACATAATTGTTCTATTTCAATCCCCAGTACTACTTCTTTTCTCTCCCTCCCCCTGATATGCTTCCTCAATTCTACTGGTCTTCCTTCTGTTTTTTTAATTGATATATTATACACAAAAGTGGAATTCATACATTACATAGCATAGTCAATTTCATTCCTCCTCAGGGAATTTTCACCTAGAGATTGAGATAGTAAACATGTTCAGTAAATAAGGACATTAATTCTTCCAAAAGGACTTATTAACTTACTGTTTTGGCAAACTCTAAATACTCTGAAGCCTATATTACTGAAGACAGAAGTATGTGCAGAAAGCCTGGGTGAAATTATTTAGAACAAAGTGCCCCACATGTAACACAGTCAATTAAAAGGAATTTTTTAAACCCAATGTTAAATTTACCTACAAAATTGGATATATATTTGGGAAAATGCTCAAGTTTTTTTTCTAAATTAGCAATAATGCTAATAGATGATATCAAATATATGTACATGTGTTGCTTTACGCATCAAAACCAATCACTATGCATTAATGACAGAGAAAAATCACATAGTTTAGTTCTTGGAGAGACTATTAGAAGACCCACTGTAATCCTAATACCCTACTTATGTTTAGATTTTTACTTTTGTAAAATCTAGAATTAAGCAATCCTTTAGAAAATTTTTGGGTATAAATTGGACAAGATTTTTTAACAAAAATTTAGTCAAAATTTTTATTTTTTTAATGAAGTTATATATCTAAACTATATGCACATTGTGGGAAAAGACCAATCAATATAAAAGTATGCAGAATATAATGTGTTTTATTCCTCAATTTAGATTTCATAATCTGCTGGATCCTCCCCCGATATATCAATCTCAGCAGTTTATTTTATTCCCTTCCAGAGAAAGTCAGTGCAAATATGTATGTGCATACCTTTTGTCAAAGCAGTCTGAAAAGCTAACAAAAATAGTTGCATGTGTACACAAGTATACGTATATAGATAATTCATTTTGGATTTGTAACAGAAAAAAACCTGAATGTCCAATAATGGAGGAAAGAGTAACATATCCACACCCAGGAATACTATGCAACTACAAAAGAATGAACAAAATCTATATGCATTAACATGGAAAAATTTCCAACACAGATTAAGTTAAAAAAAATATGTATAGTTTAGGGGCTGGGGCTGTAGCTCAGTGGTAGAGTACCTGCCTAGCATGCATGAGACACAAGGTTTCATCCTCGGCACCACATATAAATAAACAAATAAAATAAAGGCATTCTGTCCATCTATAACTACAAAAATAATTTTTTAAACATGTATAGTTTGATCACATTAATGCAAACAAAACTATATGTGTTCATGTACATGTGGCTATATAAGATGTATATATAAAATATGAATACATACTTGTGTATACAGTGTGTTTGCACATACATGTATTTTTTTTAACTTTTAGTTGTTGATAGACATTTATTTATTTATTTATGGTGCTGAGAATCGAACCCAGTGCCTCACACATGCTAGGCAAGCGCTCCACCACTGAGACACAACCTCAGCACCAGTATTTTCAAATATATAAGAAAATGTCTGGAAAAATCACATATCAACAGATATGACCTTTGAAGAATGCACTCCTCAAAGAAGAGAAGGGAGTGGATGATTTTTGCTTTTTTCTTTATAGTTCTATTGTTTGAATTTATATGTTATTTACATCATAACTTTTAAAGTAAACATCTATATAGTATCATGAATAATTTTGTATTTTAAATGTTAATGGGATGTTAGGGAAAGATATCTACCAGTATCTTGAATGCTACTGTTATTATTCTATGGTCTTTTGTGTATAAATAAACTGTATTCTGTATTCTTTCATTTTTTCCATTGAAAAAGAACATGGACAAGAAAACTAAGGTGTAATAATGACGTGAATTCCATGTCTTAAAACTCATTATAATTATCTCTTTGTCTCACATTTTAAATTTGAAATTTTGGGTTTTTTATGATAAATCTAAGATGGCAAAGCTGTCTTCTGTATTTGTCTCTTTTAATGTTATAGCGACAATATTTTAAAAAATTGTGGCTCAGTGGCAGAGTGCTTGCCTCGCACATGTGAGGCACTGGGTTTGATCCTCAGCACCACATAAAAATGAATAAACAAAGATAAAAAAATATTTTTAAAAAATTATTAAAACTACCAGGTGTGGTGGCGCACACCTGTAATCACAGCAGCTCAGGAGGCTGACAGGAGAATTGTGAGTTCAAAGCCAGCCTCAACAATAGCAAGGTGCTAAAGCAACTCAGTGAGTCCCTGTCTCTAAATAAAATACAAAATAAGGCTGGGATATGGCTCAGTGGTTGAGTGCCCCTGAGTTCAATCCCTGGTACAAAAAATAAAAAATTACATTGATTTTTTTCCCCCTGAAGTGTTATATAATACATAGATAAATTATATTTCTCTACCTGATGGCTAGAAAGTATATTTGTCAGAAAAGTATTCTTTGATCAAAATTAACAAATCTTTTACCACCCCCCCATAGTATTTTTTACTCTCATTTGTTCTAATAGTTATTTGTAAATTTAAAAAAGTAAGTGTGCTTGAAATATTTAGTTACATTGGTGAGGTTTGGGGTTGTGTTTTTATACGGGGGATTGAATCCCTAGGGGAACTTAACCACTGAGCAACACCCCAACCCTTTTTAATTTTTTATTTTGAAATAGGGCCTCACTAAGTTGCTGAGGCCCTCCTTAAGTCGCTGAGCTGGCTTTGAAGCTTTGAACTCGCAATCCTCCTGTCTCAGTCTCTCAAGTTGCTGGGATTACAGGCATGTGCCATCACACCTGGCTCTAGTTACATTAGTTTTTTAAATAGAATAATGCACATGAATAGTTATTATTTTGGAAAATAATTTGTATTGTCATAATGGATGTGATTTATTGAGTGGTTTTGGTAGGCCAGAAATCGTACTAAATGCTTCACCTGTATTATCTGATTTAACCTTCACAATTCAGTGCGGTAGTACTGTGAGTCCTCATGTTTTACAAATAAGGAAACTGAAGTTTGAATAAATTAAGTAACTGTGCAAGATTACACAGCTAAGTAAGAGGTAGAATTTGTTGCTTTAAACCCTGGAGGGGTGGTACAGCCTGTAATCCCAGCACTCAGGAGGCTAAAGCAGGAGAATTGATTAAGCCCAGGAATTTGAGACCAGTGTGGGCAACAGAGAAATCCTAACTCAAAAAGCAAAAAACACTGGTCTGACTTACTTCAAAGACCAAAGACTTAACTTATCTCCTTATGCCTTCTGCCGCAGTCCAGCCGCAGCAAAATAACCTGGAGGGCGTGACACGAGCAACTTGTGTACATTGATACAGCAGGAGTGGGAGCCCTTTATTGTAGGTCAGGAGCGGTATTTATACATTCCACACAGCTTATCTAATTAACATAAACTAGATACAGCAGTCAACCAATCAGGAATCTCCACACTTAATGTCTCACTGGCGTTACTTCACAAACCACTCCCTCTGGTATTTTGCCAGGCGTCATCCAGACTTGTTTACAGACTCTAACATTTCTCTGGCAAAATGCCAGGTGCCATCCTGACTTGTTTATAGACTCTAACAGCCTTCTATATTGTAAAGACTGTTTGTACGGAAAGAAAAAAAAGACAAATTACTTCTCATGGAGAACCTTCTTCTTACTCTTAAAAAAAATTCAATTATAAAAAAATGACAATATACACAGAAAAACATCTTTAGTTTTAAAATCTCAAATGATTTCAAACATCAGAGAGAATAATAGATTAAGAAAATATATAAATAGGTTTTTCTTTCATTTTTTCTGTAAATGGTATATGTTTAGATAGTTTTACTGTTTGGTCTCTGCACCTCTAAATACAATGCATATATTAGATGTGTATATGTTTAAATCAGGATTTTGGCACTTGTAAATACATATTATTCATTTTATAAGCAACAGTTCAAAATTTTAAAATTTTAAGCAGAATTTAAAATTCATATGTCTCCCTGTCTTCAGTGCAGCACCCTTTTTCTTTATATTTGACCATTAGAGTATTGTGCCCTTTATAAAGTAAATTCAAAAAGTTGTAAAACTGAAATAGCCTTTGGAATTAATTTATTGCATTTACAAATGTTGAAACTGAAGCCTAAAGATGTTAAGCTGTTTGTCCAAGGTTACATTAAATAGCAGCATGAACTAAATCTAAACCACATCTTTAGTCTCAACTTCATCAGCATTCCTTCTATGGTTTAGTGTAAGAAAACTACCAAAAGCAATGAGTTACTTGTAAATTTTATGTATACCTCTTCTCAATATATACAGTGAAAAATGAGTAAATTTGTACATAATTTATATAACCTACACAAATGAAAATTCTTGCTCTTCTTTCTCTCACTCTTTTGATTACATTGGAGCAATACTGGAATAGTCTTAATTTTCGATCTAACCATTTAATTTTGAAGGAGATGCTTGTTAGGGTAATAAATATTTAAGCAGCACAGATATGAATTTAGCTTACTGACATTTCTTAAGGGAGTCTGTTATAGTTTGGATCTAGAATGTTCCCTAAGGTCTCATGTATTCAGAAGTGGGGCTTTGGGAAAGTGATCATCAGATCATGAGTGCTTTATCCTTGTCAGTGAATTAATCTATTGATGGCTGAATGGACAACAGGGAGGTGGCATCTAGTTGGAGAAAGCAGGCATTGGGGATATACTTTGGAAAGGTTCCTTTCTTCTCCCTCTCTGCTTTCTCACTGGCATGAGACAAGGAGCTTTCCTCTACCATGTCCTTCTACCATGATGTTCTACCTTGCCTCAGGCCCAAAGAAATGGAGGTGGCTGACCATAAACTCAAACCTCTGAAACCATTTGTTAAAATAAATCTTTACACCTCGAAGTTGTTCTTGTCAGGTATTTTGGTCACAGTGATGAAAATATGACTAACACAGTCAAAAACTAGAATATCTTTCTGACTTTTATTATTAATTCTTTATGGTATGAATAAAAATTGTGAATTAGAAATAGTGATTTTGTTTTGCTCCTTAATAGTAAAGCTTCATTTAAAAAATAATGTATGATTTATTAAATAGTCAATGTGGTTAAGGGCTATACTGAAAAAGTCTTCTATCACCTCTAATTCTAGATTAGAAGCCTATCCAACTTTGGGAATGTATCTGTTTCTCTGCATATTAAGAGAACTTTATTTCAAGCAAACAAGAAAGTATGTAAAGACCATGGACTTCCACAACAGACTGGAGTTCAGTTCAATACTGGCTTTGTTACTACTTGATCTTAAGCCTTTAGTTCAGTCTTCTCATCTCTACTATAAGCATATTAATAAACTCTGCTATTTAGTGTCCTTGTTGGGATTAGAAATAATAAATTGGAACATAATTAGATAATCAATAATAAGAGACTACTTTTTATTTTAAATATTTTTTAAAGAGAGAGAGAGAGAGAGAGTACTTTTTAGTATTTATTTTTCAGTTTTCAGTGGACACAATACCTTTATTTTTTTATGTGGTGCTGAGGATCGAACCCAGGGCCCCGAGCATGCCAGGCAAGCGTGTTACCACTTGAGCCACATCCCCAGCCCTATTATAAATATTTTGATACCAAATCTCATTTTTTCACTCATACAACTTTATTAAATTTCTGCTGTATTCTAGTGTCAGTTTCATAGTAGAGTATAGAAAATGATTTTAAATAAATCCTTTGTTTTTTTTTATTTTAGGACTTTCAAATGCCTGGGAAAAAGGAAATAGAAAATATAAGGAAAGAAAGAGCTGCAGAAGTCATTCAGAGGGCCTGGAAAAAATTTCTTGTGAGTTTATTTAGCATCTTTATTGAGATTATAATTTATATGTCATAAAATTAACCTGTGTAAAGTGTAGAATTCAGTAGTTTTTTTAGTTTTTCAGGTTTTGTGTTTTACTCTTTACTTTAAAAGCAGACTTTAAATTTCAGAAAAACACAATTATTTTGTTAGTTTCACAAATATTAAGTTCCTCAATGGAACTAGCCACTTTGATAATGGCTGCTATCAGTAAAAGTATCACTAATAGGCTCATTTGACCTTCACCTCTAAATGTTTTTTTGACTAGGGAATCAGATTTGTGACATATTTACCCTTGAGGAGCCTGTAGTTTAATAATATATTGCATTTGGATTAAGGTGTTAGTTACTTATTGTACTCCTCCTTGGGCAGAGTTGGTCTCATAGTTGTGAGGAATATTCCAAGTTGGCTTACCTGATTGGGTGAGAGCTAAGAGCTAAAGTGACTTCACTTTTTTCTCTCTAATAGCAGCTATACTTGATCTTTCCTGGCAATTCTATGTGAAGTTTTTTGTGGCTCTGTTTCTAGCACGTAAAAACACCTTTGTATCAGTTAATCAAATGTTGTAAAATAGCTTCTATTGTTTACTTCTTTTGTTTCTAAAAAAGCCATAAAACTTAAACTGGGGCATAACTATGTTGACTTCCAACACTAAAACAGTAATTTTCTTTTAAAATATTTCTTTGTGTCTGTCAACAGACTCACAATCTAGGCTTAAGCTTTATCGTTTGCAACTTTTTTCTCCCACACCCAACTGGCCATGTGACTTTGAATAATTATGTAATCCTGTCACTGCTAGGCATTTCACAATACATTCTTGCCTTAAAGGGGCTACAGCAGAGAAACCAAGTATAAAAACAAATAAGTGTGTGTGGATTCATATTCTGAGCACACATTTTTTTAAATCTTCTATCCTTCCACAATCCCATTGATATGATGTATGTAGAAGGTTAATTCATAACAGACAGAAGGAATTTCATAAGCAGATTAGAAATATTATCTAACTTCTGAAAAACCCAAAATAGAAGGTAGCATGATGTTGGAGGAAGCTGGGTAGAAGCACTTGCCGAGATACACTTCAAGGGGGTTCCAGTGAAGGAACGGGTTTGTAATGGAAACCAAATAAGGATATGAATTTAGAGTCAGCAACTTAAATGATAGATTGGAGTAATATTGATATTTTCATGATAATCCATATAACATAGATATTACATGATATCCTGTGAACCTGGGATATCTTTTCATTTATTTCTTTCTTCTAAAATAGTTTTTGGCATACAAGTCTTTTACATCCTTGGTTAAATTTATTCCTAAGTATTTTTGGTAACTATTACAAGTGGTATTGTTTCTTAATTTGTTTTTTTGATAGTTTATTGCTAGTATTTAGACACTACTATTTTTGCGTGTTGATTTTTTTTGTATCCTGCAACATTAATAAATTCATTTATTCTAATGCTTTCTGATGGAATCTTTAGAGTTTTCTACATATAAAACCATATCAACTGCAAATAAAGACAATTTAACTTTGTGTATTTCCAATTTGGATTTTTATTTTTTATATTTTTTTATCCCTTTTTTATCTTTTTTTTATTAGTTGTTCAAAACATTACAAAGCTCTGGACATATCATATTTCATACATTTGATTCAAACGGATTATGAACTCCCATTTTTACCCCATATACATATTACAGATTCACATCGGTTACACATCCACTTTTTTACATACTGCCATACTAGTGTATGTTGTATTCTGCTGCCTTTCCTATCTTCTACTAACCCCCTTCTCCTCCCCTCCCCTCCACTCCCATCTTCTCTCTCTAACCCATCTACTGTAATTCATTTCTCTCTCTTGTTGTTTCAAGCTTTTTATATCCTATGTAAAGACTATTTTAAACAAAATATATTTGTAACTAATTTTGTTTAATCCTAAATAATTTTGTCTTTCAACTAGTATGTTTAGATCATTAACATTTATTATAATTACTGTACTACTTGGCTACCACCTTGCTGTTTATTTTTCCTGTCTGATGTGTTCTTCCTATGTTCCCCTCCTAATTTTGCCTTTCTTTTTATTAAACATTTTTGATATCCCATTATGTTCTTCTGTATCAACTTTTTAATTGTTTTGGTTGATTAAAAATGTCTATCACTTGTTTGCTGTTTCTTCTATTGAGAGGTGAATGACAGTCTTTTCCACTGAATCTGGATTATTTTAGTGACTTGCTTTATTGCTAAAACCAATAAAAGAGAACACAATGTTCTGGGACCTCTGAGTGGACCTCTTGAGTCTATTTCATAAAAGCATTGCAGTGTTAATGTCTCTGTCCTGAGTCTTATGACCATGTAAGATAAACAACTGACCAGAAACTGCCATGCTTGAAGGGAAGCCCAAGCTTTCTCAGAGAAAGGCTGGCTACAGAGATGAATGATTGGCCATTACCAGCTGTATCAACTATTTCAGCTCAGTTATCAGATAAGTGAAAAAACGTCTTTGATATTCCATCTTTAGCAAATTAAGTTGGCAAAGAACCAAGAGAAGTAACATGACAGCTAGAATTGTGGTCACCGACCTACCGCCCCAGTTGAGTCATCCCAGTCATTTCCAGGTGTTTCAGTCATCATAGCTGAAGTCTGTTCCTGTGGAAGTCAGAAAAGACTGTCCTACTGATAGAAGGAACTCACCTCAATATTATAAAGGCTGTAAATGGCAACTCCAAAGCTAATATTATACTGAATGGAGAAAATCCGAAAGCAGTTCCTCTAAAATTAGGAACAAGACAAAGATGTCCATTATTATTACTTCTATTCAATATAGTTTTCAAAACTCTAGCTAGAGAAATCAGTGAAAAGAAGGTAATTAAGGGATAAAAATAGTCTGACAACTTATTTTCCCTTTTGCTGATGATATGATCCTATATCTAGAAGAGCCAAAAAACTCTACCAGAAGACTTCTAGAGCTGATAAATGATTTCAGCAAAGCAGCAGGATATAAGATCAATACTTATCAACCCAGATGATAAGTCAACGCAGATGCCTGTCAGTGGATGAATGGATCAAGAAAATGTAGTATATGTACCCAATGGAGTTTTATTCAACCATGAAGAAGGATTAAATTGGGCTGGGGTTATAGCTCAGTGTTAGAGCACTTGTCTAGCATGTGTGAGGCACTGGGTCCATCCTCAGCACCACATATAAGTAAATAAAATAAAGGCCCATCAACAAGTAAAATTATATATAAAAATGTACATGCATGGAATTGTGGCCTTAGCTGGTAAATGGGTGGAAATGGAGAACATAATGCTAAGTGAAATTGGTCAAAAAGTCAAAGGTTGAATGTTTTCTCTCATGTGGAAGTAAGAGAAAAATAAGGGAAAGAAGGGGGAATCAGATACCATAAAGATATAGGGAAGATCAGTAGAGTAGAAGATCAAGAGGGAGGGAAGGAACAGGAATTGAAGTCAAATTCCATGCATGTATGATTTTGTCAAAATGAACCCAACCACTATGTATAACTATAATGCTCTTAAAAAAAAAAAAGAGTCCTGGTACTATGCCCTACCAGTATAACCCATAACCATGGCCCATATTGTGAGTATAATTAAACGATGGTTGTTTAACACCACCACTAGTTTGCTATACCTTAATAGATCTTTAGAATACTTACATATTCTTTTAGTGTGTTTCCCTACTATTTGCCCTTGATTAATTAGTGTTTGCCATAAATTAGTACTTTCCAGTTAATATAAAAATCTCAACAAGTTATGCCCTTCCCCTTTGTTCTGTTGTTATATAATTCACTTATATTTTGGTTTGAAACATTAGGAACACATTTTTATTCTTGTTTTAAGTAGTGCTTATTTTTATTTTGCTAAAGTATATATATCATAAAATTTACAATTTTAGCCATTTTAGGCATATAAAATGTATTGATGGTGTTGTACACCCATCCTCACCATCCATTTTCAGTACTTTTTTACCATCCCAAACAGAACTTCTTACACCCTTAAATAATACTGTCTTACTAACACTGTCTTACTCTCCAGACCTGCCTGGGTAACCTCTTTTCTACTTTGTCTTTATTAATTTCCTATTTTGGGTACCTCATATAAGTAAGTTTGGGGTTTTATGTGTTTGGTTTTGTTTTGTTTATCCATTCGTCTGTTAATGGCCATTTGGGCTGTTTCTAGTTTTGAGCTACTGTGAATGATGCTGCTATGAAAATTCATATTCAAGTATCTGTTTGAGCACTTTTTTTTGATTGCTCAAGGAAATTTTATTTGTAAGAGCCAAAAAGTACAAAGGAGGAAAATGTTGTCAATGTGATGAAATCCATTTAGTTATAAATTCTGTTTCTTCATATTTAAGACAAAAATTTTAGTAAAATATTTTTACTGTAGTAATGATGAAGTATTGGTTTTATTGATTCATTTCAAGGCTGATCTTCTCAATAAACCTTTTTTTTTTTTTCATTTCAAAGAACACCCTGTTAGTTGCTATATTGTTTCCAAAGTTACAATGATATCAAGGTACAATTATATGGATTTTTAAAATTAATTTCTTTTATTTATATATGACAGTGTAATGCATTATAATTCATATTACACATATAGAGCACAAATTTTCATATCTCCGGTTTTATACAAAGTATATTCATACCAATTCGTGTCTTCATACATGTACTTTGGATAATGATGTCCATCACATTCCACCATCATTTCTAACCCCATGCCCCCTCCTACCCCTCTGCCCTATCTTTTTTTAAAAATCCTTTTGGGTATATATCTAAAATTCAAATTGCTGTGTCAAATTATAATACTATGTTAAACTTTGTGAGGGAACCACCAAACTGCTTTCCATAGTTGCTGTACTATTTTACATTTCTCTCAGTAATGTACAAAGTTTCTAATTTCTGTACATCTGCTGTAACCAGCACAGTTAAACTAGCAGTTTTTGGCTAGGGGCAATGGGAGATTGGAAGAAATAAGACTCATGAACTCAGATTGTGAAATAAATAGCTGGGATTGGGTAGAACGCTGCTCTCTGATGGAGAAGCAGGTCTGAAGAATTACACCAGCAATCTTTATTATATATGTCTCATTAATCAGATTAAAGACTATGTAAGCATTATTCTTTGTATTCATGAAAGTTACAGAGTTAGCAACATAATGCAGCTTATTCCTCAGTTACATTCTACAGTTGCAATGTGCAATGTTAGGAGCTTATATAGCTCTTAAGAAAGTCCATTATTAAAAGTTACTATTATATGGGCAGGTTCAGCAGCAGGGAGCTGGTGAAACATTGTGGTTGTCTTAGAGAGGGAATTTCTTCATTCCAAGGAGCTGAGTGCCTGAGAGCAAGGCTGAGGCTAATCAGACTCTAGCACAGAGCCTCCCCATGGAGAGCATCCTGCATCTTTGCACAGAAACTTTCCCAGGTACCAAGCATGCCACTGCCATGAAGTCATCAGGGACACCAGTCTCAGACACTAGTCTCCCAATCACTGTCACCGCTCTCCACATGCATCCTTGCCAATACTTTTTATTTTCTGTTTATTATTCTGTTTTATTTTTATAATAGTCATTTTAGTTGATGTTAAGTAGAATCTCAGTGTTGTATTAAAAATCTTTATTTATTTTTATGTGTTGTGCTAAGAATTTGAACCTAGTGCCTCACACATATGATGCAAGTACTCCACTACTGAGCCACAGCCTCCCAGTGTGGTTTTGATTTGCCTTTCCTGATGCTGAGTGATGCCGAGTATTTTTCATGTGTTTATTGGCCATTTGTAACTTCTAAGTAAAGTCAACATTAAAATGATTAAATTTTATAATTTAATTCATAACATGAAGCAAACCTCACATAAGCCAAAACATATTCACCCCCTTCCCAAAAGAAACTTTATCCATCTTTGGATCATTTTTCTTCCTGTTTTTGCTGAGCATACTCTTCCTATGGTATCTTATAAATTTAATACTAGATGTAAGGTTAAAGACATTAATTTCTTATTACTGCTGCAAAAATTGTCACAAACCTAGTGCTTTAAAAAACAAAGCTCTCCTAAATCTCAGGAAATAATGCCAAAAATTAAAAAATGGAATGATATCAAATTAAAAAGCTTCTGCACAGCAAAGCAAACATGTGAAGGGAGAACCTAAAGAATGGGAGAAAATCATTGCTACCTATTCTTCTGACAGAGGATTAATAGAACTCAAACTTTACACCAACCATCCCCCCAATTAACAAACAAGGAAATGAATTAAACAGACACTTCTCAAAAGAAGAAATATACACGGCCAACAAATATATGAAAAAATGTTTAGCATCCTTAGCAATTAGGAAATGCAAATCAAAACTACACTGAGATTTCATCGTACTCCAGTCAGAATGGCAGTCATCAAAAATATAAACACTAATAAATGCTGGAGAGGATGTGCAGAAAAGGAATACTTTTACACTGCTGGTGGGATTGTAAATTAATACAACCACTATAGAAATCAGTATGGAGGTTCCTCAAAAGACTAGGCATGGAACCACCATATGACCAGCTATATATTCCAGTCTCAATATTTATCCTGAAGAATTAAAAGTCAGCACACTATAATGATATATGCATACCCATGTTTATAGTCACACAATTCACAATACCTAGGTGTTCATAGATAGATGAATGGAAAAAGAAAATGTTTCCTATATATGTACAATGGAGTTTTATTCAGCCACAAAGAAAAATGAAATTGTCATTTGCATGAAGATGGATGGAACTAGAGACCATTATGTTGAGTGAAATAAGTCAAATTCAGAAGTTCAAGGGTCATATGTTTTATATGTGGAGGCTAGAGAGGAAAAAGAGGAAAAAGGAAAAGAAAGGTGGGGACGAATCTCATGAAAATCCAAGGGATAGCAGTAGAGGAAAAGGGACCAAGGGATGGGAGGTGGCAAGGGAGGGAAGAAGTGATATTGGCCAAATTATATTGTTATATTGTATACATGTACAAATATGTAATAACAAATCCCATCATTATCTCAACTACATTGCACCAATAAAAAAGTGGGAAAATTTTTTCTTACATTTCTGGAGGTAAAAAGTCTGAACATTTTAACTGGGCTAAAATCAATATGTCATGAAGACTGTCTGCTTTCTGGAGGCTCTAAGGAAGAAATAGTTTTCTTGCCTTTTACAGCTTCTAATGGTTCTTACATCTTAGCACATGTTCCTCCTCCATCTTCAAATCCAGCAATGACTTTGTCAATTTTTTTTTCACATCACTCTGACACTGACTCTTCTTCCTCCCTGCTTTCACTTACACAGACCCTTATGATTAAGGTCTGCCTATCAGTCTAATCTTCCCACATTACAGTCATCTTCAGGTTTTTTTAATAGACAGGGTCTCACTTAGTTGCTGAGCCTGGCCTTGAACTTGTGATCCTCCTGTCTCAACCTCTCTAGCCTCTGAGATTACAGGCATGTGCCACCATGCCAGGTGCTAATGCAATATTAATTGCTCCTTTTCATATAACTTACTTTCAGAATCCTGGGATTAGGATTGAGCATCTTTGGGGTGAGCATTATTCTGATAACTATACCATCATTAGCATACCTTACATTCAGTTGAAAGGATATTGGCAAGAGAGAAAAGAAAGAAAAAAAATTGGTTAATATTTATATATAAATATAAAAAGGAAATGCTGATAAATACTAGTTTCTGAAAGTGATTACGATATTTTTAACTTTATTCTTCTGCTCACCACTCCATATTTCCTTTTCTTTTTAAAAAATATTTAATTTTTAGTTGTAGTTGGACACAATACCTTTATTTTATTTATTTATTTTTATGTGGTGCTGAGGATCGAACACAGGGCCTCGCATATGCTGAGTGAGCACTCTACCACTGAGCCAAAACCCCAGCCCCCATATTTCCTTTTCTTTAGGAAGTGCCTCAGCTGGTTGTGGCTCCTTATCTGGAAATTGATCCAAACCTTTATTTCTGAAGGCAGTAGGTCATTAGCAATTCTACTTATATTAAGTTATGCATTAGTAGATAGCTATAATATAGTAATCTACATATTTATAAGATACTAGTCAGATTTTGAGCCATAATTAAATTTTCTTGTTTACCCATTTTGGCATTTTACTTGGTGGAGCTATGTATTCTTTTCAGAAAGAATACTAATTGTTTGGACATGGGCTTCTCCATTGTCCATAAACAATTGCAATAGGGCTTCATACTGTTATGTTGATACTATGTATTACTTCACTTTGAATTTATTTTATGTAACTTAACATAAACAAATAGGGGAGGCAGGGAGTTTACCAAGAATTGCTAAGGGGCTTTCAGGTGGACAAGATATGAGGGGAGGATTACCCAAGAAACAGTTTTCCAAGATAGAAGAATTACATGGGGTTGATTGAGTAAAATTTGCACAAATAGGAAAAGCAGATGGTTTTGTAAATCAGGGGAATTACTTTGGGAGTAAGGGGGATTCTGTAGTGTTAATAACTTAATGTTTACTGGGCTCTTTCCTGTGCCAGGAACTATTCTAGGTGCTTTACAATATTAATACATTTATTCATCATCATTGCTTTGTGAAATAATCACTTTCATTCCCATTGTATACATGAAGAAACTGAGCACAGTAGATGTTAAGCAGCTTGTCCTGGGTCCTTGTCTTAGTAAGTATAAGAGTTGAATACAGATAATATTATGCTGTATTCAGTTTTCTTAACCAGTCAACTACATTTTGTTTTTCTCTTAGATTACTCTGAAGAGTAAACAGAGGTGACTAACCAAAGTTTTGGCTATTTTATTTACAGCCCATGGTGATGCAATTGTAAATTTAAGGGTAAAACTCTTTATGAGAATAATGCCAACATTAAGTGGCTTATCAAAGCTAACCCTGAGTGGATAATATTTCCAAAAATCCAACTAAAGTTCATAAAATCTGTATTTATAGTTTTTATTTTTGCCCTAATTAGGCAAACAGCAAATTACAAAATCTTATGTTTGAACCTTTAGAATGTTGCTGTATTTCAACACTTTAAAAGTCTGATTAATTTAAGAAGACAAGGAGAACCACATCAGATAGTAAAATATATTAATCCTAAAGAGGTAAGGACATTATTTATTTATTATAACACCTTATCTTTTTCCTTAAAATATATGAATACTTTATCAATTCAGTATGTGCATACTTGTTTTATTAAACCCTTTTATTGAAATATTATGTACATGCAGAAACTTCATAAAGTATATAGTTAAATGAATCATCTCCCAGATCAATGTTTTCATACTCCAAATTGCCTCCTTCAGATGCCCTGAAAATTACTGCCAATGCTTCCTTCTAAAAAGTGAGCACTAATCTAACATCACACTTTAGTTTCCCATTTGAACTACATATGAATAGAATTTCATAGTACGCTTTGGGGTATGCATTTATTCATTCAACGTTGTTTCAATATGAAAAGAATTATGAAGATGATGACAGTGATAGTTGTACAACATTATGAATGTATTTAATATCACACTTAAAATGGGTAAGATGGTAAATTTTATGTGTACATAATAAAGTTAGGAGAGGCAGAATTAGTAAAAATTTGACTTTTTACAATGCCACTTTTATAATAAATCAAGAGGTAGTTTATGTATTTATTTGTTCCTGAGTTTTCTACTCTGTTCCATTGGTCTATTTTTCTACTCTGGTCTTAACTACAATAGCTTTATAACAAGTCTATTCTATGATAGAGTTCTCCAATATTATAATTCTTCTTTGAGAAGACTCCTCCAGGTTATTCTTAGATGTCTTATATTTTCATGTAAACTTTTTAATTTCTTAATCTCCAGCCTCCTACTCTAGTCTATTAGTGGAGTAACAATGATGAAATAGGGACTCTAAGAGCAACTGTCAGAATCAACCTTATCAGAACTCTGAAATCTAAATTTAAATATTTATTTTTTAGTTGTAGTTGGACACAGTACCTTTATTTTATTTATTTATTTTTATGTGGTGCTGAGGATTGAATTAGATTTCAGAACTCTGAAATCAAATAATTTAAAAACTTAAAAGGGGGCCTTTTCTAATGAAAGTAAAGGTCACCAAATCTTGTTAAGAAAGCATTCCAGGCTGAGCAGTGGCACATGTCTGTAATCCCAGATACTTGGGAGGCTGAGGCAGAAGGAGCACAAGTTTGGGGACAGCCTTCACAACTTAAGAAGCACCCTGTCTCAAAAACAAAAAGTAAAAAAAAAAAAAAAAAGCACTGGGGATGTAGCTCAGAGGTAAAGGGTAAAGAACCCCTGGATTCAATCCTCAGTACTAAAAACAAAACAAACATTGAGGTGTTTTTTGCTTACCCATCTAAGGTCCCCATTCTCCAACTTGGCAGCAGCCAGGAAAACAAAAGGCCCAAATTTCTGGGGTGGCTTACGAGAACCAGGATTCAAAATACAGAGATGGTTCACAAAAACTGTAGTTGTGATATATTATCTACCTGGCAGTTCCCAAGGGACCTGCAAGAGTCTTGCCTTTGTTTCAGCATTTTCACACAGTCCCAGATCCAGTATTTAGTCATATACTACCTGCAACTAAGGGATACCAGACAAAGCAAGAACAGGAAGACTCAAAAGTTAGTGAGGAGTAGGCAAAGGAAAATGATACATAGAGATGTCTGATAAAATAGAGAATATTAATAAAGAGAAAAACTAGTGGTTGCCAAGGCCTGTAAACAAGGAAGAATGAGGAAACAACTGATTAATGGATATAGGGTTTCCTTTTGGAGTGAAGAAAATATTCTGCAAGTCAATAGTGGCTATACAACATTATGAAACAACTAAATGTCACTAATGGTACATTTATGTTATATTTTACCACAGTAAAGGCTGTTAAACACCTATTGAGATTTTTAATTGGTATTGTATTGAATATTTAGATCAATTCGAGGAAAACTGACATCATGACAATATTGAGAGCTTTAATCCATGAACTTTTATGGGAAATGTGAGATGGGCTGCTCAAATCTGTCTTCACAGATGGATTTACTACTCGGTTTGGGGTATTATAGACAGCAGACAGCTTCCTGCTGGCTGTGACCATCTTCAGTTTCTCCATTTTCTGCAGAGAACTGCTTTCATGTTAAGTCAACTGTTTCCAGGGCAACCCACATCCAGGGACCAAGCAGAGTGTGGTAGGTGGGCAGAAGGGTATTAAAGGTCTTTGTGATGTGGACAAAATTCATTTTAGAGCTCCCTGCATGATTGGCCCAGGTTTTGTGGGGCTTGCATTGCAGTTCAAATTCTTCCTTTGTCCAGTTCATCTTTCTTCTCCTTATTTCATAGATTGTTTGTTGACCCACAGTAAACCTGTGACACCCAAACTTCATATCAGCACTTTCTTCTGGAAAATCCATTTGGCCACATTATTTACTTTTTATGTATTTTTTTATCAATAATGTTTTATAGTTTTCTGTATAGAGGTTTTACACATCTTTTATTAGACTTATACCTTATTCTTTGCTCCTATAAATGGTGATTACAAAATTTTTAATTAATATATAGAAAGATAATCAATTCTTATATATTAGCTTTGTTTCCAGTAATTCTATAATCCTCATTTATTAATTGTAATAATTGGAACATGAATTATTTTGGAGTTTCTATAGAAAAAATATCATGTTCAGATATTTTCCCCTTTCTTAACATTATGCATCACTTATTTTTCTTTCTGCATTGAGTAGAACCTTAAATAATGATTGATAGAAATGATGACCTTTGTCTCATTTTCAGTATTTTATCATTAAATAGGAATTGTGCTACTGAGTTGTTTTGTAGAAACCTTTTATGTGATTAAGAAAGTTTCCTTCTTTGTTAAGCTACAATCATTTTTTTTTAATCCAAGAATGATTAAGTTTTCAGAGACATTTTTCTGCTTTAATTGATGTATTATTTTTCTTCTGTTTCTTTTGTTAAGTTTCCTAGAATACACACATTTTGGTCATGTCTTTTTAAGTATCCCCAAATATATAGAGTTGGCTAATATTTTGTTGAAATTTTTACATGTATGTTCATGTAGAACATGTAATTTACTTTTTTGTACTTTTTTTGTCAAGATTTTTGTGTCAAACTTAGCTGGCCTCCGAATATTCTCTCTGATACGCATATGCTAACTCACAATAAGTGGGAGGTGAGGATGGGAGTTCACTGGGATAGACAAAGGGGAATGAAGGGAAGGGAAGGTGAATGGGAATAGAGAAAAGACAGTAGAATGAATTGGACATAACTTTCCTATGTTCATATATGAATACAGGAATGGTATAACTCCACATTTTAACTTGTACAGCCACAAGTATGGGAACTTACACTCCTATGTACGATGTCAAAATACATTCTACTGTCATGTATAATTAAAAAGACCAAATAAAAAAAATTTAAAAACAAACAAACAAACAAACAAACCTTAGCTGGCCTCCTAAAACAGATAGGAAAATGTGCCTTCTCTACTTATTTTCTAGCTTTAGTTTTTACATTAAATATTATTTTTTTCTTAAAGGAGGATAAGTACTTACCAGTGAAGCCATCTGTTCCAGAAGTTTTCTTTGTGAGATTTTAAATTATAAATCCAATATATAGTTAAAGGTGTATTCTTATTTTGTATTTATTCTTCTGCTAGCTTTGATAGGTTGTATTCTTCTATGAAGTTGTCCATTTAATCTAAATTTTCAAATTTATTAAGGTTGAAGTTAAAATTGCTCATAATATTCTCTTATGATCTTTCTAATATTTTAGAATCTATAATAGTTTTTTAAATTTTTATTCCTGATAATTTGTCTTTTCTTTTTTGACCAATTTCACTTTTATTAGTCTTTTCAAAGAACCAAATTTCAGCTTTATTTTTCCTGTCTATTGTTCATGCCTTTCTGACATGTTTTCTAGTTCATCATGTCCTGCTGTTTCTTATTTCCTTCTTTATAATTTCTTTGAATTATATTAACTGTTACTTTTCTAACTTTTTTGAACTGAATGCTGAACTTATAATTTCCCACTGTATTTTGTAGTTGAGCCCATAAATTTTAACTTAAGCATGCTTTTAGCTGCAGCTTACATACTTTAAAATTTCTACTTGAATTTCTAAAGTTATTTAGAATTGTACTTTTTTTTTTTCTCTTGGTACTAGAGGCACTTAACCACGAAGCCACATCCCCAGCCTTCTTTATTTTTCAGTTTGAGACAGGATCTCGCTAAGTGCTTACGGCCTTGCTAAGTTGCTGAAACCAGCTTTGAACTTGAGATCCTCCTGCCTTAGCTCGCAAGCCTCTAGGATTGCAAGCATGCACTATCACACCCAGCTAGAATTGTACTTTTAAAATTGAGGAATTACCAAGTTATCTCTTTATTACTAATATTTATCTTAATTGCATTGTGACTTCAATCTTTTCATGTCTATTTTTGTAAATTTTTATCTAGACGTAATGTATTCTTTAGTCGGGCATAATGTATTGATGTGAATTAAGTCAATTTTTCAATTACGTTGATGAAATTATCTGTGTGGTAATTTAGGTAGGTAAGGCACACTGGAGGAGTTGGATGATCATTGGGGGCATGCCCTGGAAGAGTTGATCTTCCCTCTAGCCTCTTCCTCCAGCCCCCTGTCTCTGCTTCTTGGCTGTCATGAATGGAGTGCTCTTCTCTTTGCCTTTTCTCCATCATATTCTGCCTATTCTTGAGCCAAAAGAAATAGAGTTAACCCACCATGGACTGAACCTCTGATACCAGGAGCCAAAATAAACCTTTCCTTCTCCAAATCGTTGTTGTTAGGTATTTTGGACACAATGATGAAAACCTGACTAACATACCTGATAACATATACGGTTGAGCATCTTTTCATATGCTTACTGTATATCACTATTGGTAAGATATCTTTATAGATATCTTTTTGCCCATTTTTAAATCAAGTTTTTCATTTTCTCATTTTGGAGTTTTTAGAGTTCTTCACATGTTTTCAATACCAGTCCTTTATTAGATATATATTTTGAAAATATTTTTTTCCCTAGTCTATGGCTCATCTTTTCATACTATTTGTAATCTTCACAGAGTAGAACTTAATTTTAAATTTTACTAAGGTTCATCTATAATATTTTCTTCCACATGTCATAACTTTGGTGTTGTATCTTAAAAAAAAATTGTCACCCAACCCAATTCATTTAGATTTCTTCTTAATATTTTATAAGATTTGTATCATATTCCTTTTTTCCTCCAGTTGCATTACCACCACTTCTTAAAATTAAATTATTGATTTATTCTAATTTGTTATACATGATGGCTGAATGCAATTCATTTCATATTACATATATAGAGCACAATTTCTCAAGTCACTGATTGTACACAAAGTATTTTCACACCATTTGAGTTTTCATACATGTATTAGGGTAATGATGTCTAACTCATTCCACCATCATTCCTACCCCTTTGCCCCCTCCTTTCCCCTCCCTCTCCTTTGCCCTATCTAAATTTTCTCCATTCCTCCCATATCTCCCCCACAAGGCCATTATGAATCAGCATCCTCATATCAAAGAAAACATTCAGCCTTTGTTTTGGGGGGATTGGCTTGCTTCACTTAGCATTATAGTCTCCAGTTTCATCCATTTACCTGCAAATGCCATGATTTTATTCTCTTCAATGCTGGGTAATGTTCTATTTGTGTATATATACCAAAGTTTTCCTATCCATTCATCTACTGAAGGGCATCTAGGTTGGTGCCATAATTTAGCTATTGTGAATTGCACCACCATTTATTGAAGACATATTTTCTCCGTTGAATTACTTTTTCTTGTTTTTCAACAATCAGTTGACTATACTTATTCAGGTCTATTTCTGGGCTTTCTCTTCTGCTCCATTCATGTATTTGTTTATCTTCTCACCAGTATCACATTGTCTTGATTGCTTTTGCTTAATAGCAAGTCTTGTGATATTGGGTAGTGTCAGTTCTCTAACTTTGTTATCTTTTACTATTGCTGTGACTGTCCTCCTGCCCCAGCCTCCCAAGTAACTGTTTGTTTGTTTCCTAGCTTCTTTTTTAAAAATATTTTTTTTAGTTGTTGATGGACCTTTATTTTTAAAAAATTTATTTGCATGTGGTGCTGAGAATCGAACCCAGTGCCTCATGCATGCTAGTCAAGCGCTCTACCACTGAGCCACAATCCCAGCCCCTTTTTCTAGCTTTTTAAGGTGGAACATTAGATTATTGATTTCAGATCTTTCTTGTTTTCAACATATGAATTCAATGCTATAAATTTTCTTCTAAGCATTGTTTTTGCTATATTTTGAAAATTTTGATAAGTTCTTTTCTCAGTTCTAAGTACTTTCTAGTTTTTATTATTGTATTGTAGACTTCTCATTGAACATATTTTTTTATTTATAATACCCAGCATTTGGTATTTTCCTCTTGTCTTTCTATTGCTGATCTTAAACTTATTAAGGTATGTTTCATGACTCAGATATGGTCTATCTTGGTATTTCTTCTGTATAAGCTTGAAAAGAATATTCTCAGGTAGATTCTGCTATTAGATGAAGTGTTATCAAGTAGATCTAGTCAATTATGGTGCTGTCACGGTCAACTGTGACCCTACTGATTTTCTGCCTACTGAGTCTGTCATTTATTAGTAGAGGAGTATTGGTATCTCCAGCTATAATAATGGATTCCTCTGTTTTTCCTTGTAGTTCCATCAATTTTTGCCTCATATAAGTTTATGCTCTGTTAGGTTTATACACATCAGGGATTTTTATGTCTTCTTAGAGAATTGACCACTTTATCATCATGTAATGCTTCTCTTTAACCCCCAAAGTTTTTCTTGCTCTTAATTCAATTGTTTTTTAAATTGGTATAGCTGCTCAGCTCTGATTTGATTGGTAGTGTCATATATTGCCACAGCACAATCTCTCAGCCTGGTTGTTAATTCAGGAAAGACCAGCAAGAGGCCAATAGGGGATTGAGAAACAAGAGGCACACACACAGAGAAAGCTGGGGCTTAGGTGGGACATTACCCTCTGTTAGAGGAATAATGATTCAGAGCTAGTACAACACATTTTTTTTTTAAACATGTGAAACAGCATTCTTGATTGCTTCTTGGTTACATGGAAATGAGTACATTAAAAAGTTCACTGTGGGGCTGGCATTGTGGCTCAGCAGTAGAGTGCTCACCTAGCATGTGCGAGGCCCTGGGTTCGATCCTCAGCACCACATAAAAATAAATAAATAAAATAAGTGTATAGTGTCCAACTACAACTAAAAAATAAATATTTTTTTTAAAAAGTTCATTGTTAGTTTTGTTTTTGAAACACAAAAATTCCCTTCACTGCTCACCCAAATCACACAGACATTTTGTCTGTGATGCATCTTTTGTCTTTTCTGTAACCCTTTATTCATATCCCCATTAGCCTCTCTCTCTCTTTCTCTTTTATTTCTTTTCTTTTTTGTGATGCTGGGGATTGATTGAACTCAGGGCCTTGTGTGTGCGAGGCAAACACTCTACCAACTGAGCTATATCCCCAGCCCCCCTATCAGCTTCTCTTACCTGTGCTCTTACTTCATTCCAAACTTCCTTTCACCATCTCTTAAGGTCTAGTGCATTTCTATTCCTGAACTAGCTTTTCTTTTTTTAAAAATTTTTTAAAATTTATTCCAATTTGTTATATATGACAGCAGAATGCATTATAATTCATATTCACATATAGAGCTCAATTTTTCATATCTCTGGTTGTACACAAAGTAGAGTCACACCATTCGTGTCTTCATACATGTACTTAGGGTAATGATGTCTATCTCATTTCACCGTCTTTCCTACCCCCGTGCCCCTTCCCTTACCCTCCCTCCCCTTTGCCTATCTAAAGTTCCTCCATTCCTCCCATGCTCCCTCCCCATCACTATTATGAGTCAGCATTCTTATATCAGAGAAAACATTCAGCATTTGTTTTTTTAGAATTGGCTTACTTTGCTTAGCATTATATTCTCCATTTATTTACCTGCAAATGCCCTGATTTTATTCTCTTTTAATGCTGAATAATTTTTCATTGCCTATATATACCACATTTTCTTTATCCATTCCTTTGTTGAAGAGCATCTAAGTTGGTTCCACAGTTTAACTATTGTTAATTGTGCTGCTATGAACACTGATGTGGCTGTGTCTCTGTAGTATGCTGTTTTTAAGTCCTTTGTGTATAGATGGAGGAGTGGGATTGCTGGGTCAAAAGGTGGTTCCATTCCCAGTTTTCCAAGAAATCTCCATACTGCTTTCCATATTGGCTGCACCAATTTGCAGACCTACCAGCAATGTATGAATGTGCCTTTTCCCCCACATCCTCACCAACACTTATTGTTGTTCGTATTCTTAATAGCTGCCATTCTGATTGCAGTGAGATGAAATCTTAGAGTAGTTTTGATTACATTTCTCTAATTGCTAGAGATGTTGAACAAAGCACTACAATGTAGAAAACCTATTATATGTAATACTTACAATTTTTAAACCTGGGTTTTTGATTTAACAAAACCTAATTAGGAAAGATCATCTGGTGTTGAACTTGGGTTGACCAATCATCTTTCTTTTCCTGAATTTATAAAATAATATTTTATATGTAAAACATATATGACTTAATGATGACTTAATTTTTATGAATAATAAGTTGCTTGACTTTTATATTTGTATGTAGTATAGAAAGGAAATAGTTTGGTACCATTTTATTTTCAGTTGTCATATAAGCTATTTTAGTTACTGGGTCTGTAAGAGATTATGTCTTTAGCTTGAAAAAAATTTTTTAATTTAAAACTAATTATTTGAGTTCTTTTCACCTGATCTATTTTGTAAGTAATCAATATCCAGCAACTATTTTAAAATAGTAGAATGAGAAGCAGCAAGATGATATATACAGAACATTGAAGAGTAATGTACTTTCTTATAGGCAGAACTTCTAGATGCTGCTGCTGGCATTCATGTACGATTCAGATTAGGTGGAGTAAGTACACATGAATCTTTAATAATCTTAAAGCACATTTTTGTAAAATTTAAAAGATGAATTTTTAAAAATGATAATCATGTTTGTAATTGCATTACAATAATACTTTGAACTTTTCCATCTACAGATTAAATTTCCACCTGATATATACTATAAAATTTTTACTCACAGACATATTGAAGATTTGTGTGCTAACAGCCCTAGAGATTACACAAATCTTCCAGCAAAACATACATTGCATAATAAAAATGATCATCTTCAAGAAGAGGATCATAGTGGCTGGTATCGTCGTATAGAAAACAATGGCTGGAGGCCTGTTTCTGATAGAGTAAGAAAAGAGAAATATTAGTAATTTTAAATTTTATACATTTAGATACTGTTTTCTCTTTGAACATTTTAAAAAATAATAATTGCTAGTTATTGATAAAATTTGCTTAAACTGTTCTAGGATTAATAATTCTAAGAGTAGCAATTTATCTCTTTTTCTTAACATTTACTTGTACTTCTAGTAATCAGCTTTAATATTAGGCCATCTTTAGATATTCTCTGGAATTCAGATTATATATATTTGGCATATAGATTATGTATACTTTTATATACTAAGTATGAAACATGAAGTGTGAATTCATTCAACAGACTTTCTATCAATCGTGCAAGCATTAGGCATACAGTGGTAAAAAGATATGATTCTTCCCCTCAAATAGTTTGCCATTTTAATTGGGGAGACAGTTAAGTAAACAGGATATTTCAGTTCAGTGCAACAAGTATGTTCAGTACTTTAATAAAGGCAAATACATGGTGTTATGGGTGGTAGAAAATTCTTTGTTACATAGTGTGATTGGGCATGGGAGATGAATTGGATGTGGGAAAGTAGGCAACTAGTTTGGAGAAAGTTTCATTCAGAGGAACCCATAGAGACTTAGGACAAAATAGAAGTATGTATCCTGAGTGTGCCTGGAGGGTTGATTAATCATTGAGGGATAGATTCATCAAAAGCCAACAGCACTAAGTGTAGTTCAGATCTGTTCATGTGAGACGAGAAACACTCTTAGAATATGTCTACTTATTAACTTGCCAAATACAAAGTACTTTAGTCCATAAATACTTTGTTTGTTTTTCTATAGCATGTGCTTCTGAAGGCTCTATGTATTTCTCACTGGTGACTTAATTGGAAATACCTTGAAAAGGTTTATCCTCTCTCCTGTTTCTATCTTGGTATATTCCTGATGAAGACAAAAAAGTTCTTATCTATAGCAAGAGAAATCCACAATCAGTATGTCAACACTTTATATCTCAATTTTCATTTCTCAGTAGTTTTGGATACCAGATGAAAAAGAAGTGATGGAAGGCAAAAAGAAAAGCGAATTTCACTTTTCTAAACTGAAGAGAAGGCAAGATTTGGAAAAGAAAAGAAAAATTCGAAAAATAGAATGGATGAGGCATATGTAAGTAAATGAAATAGACCTACTAAAAACCTATATGATACTTTAGGAAATAACATATTTGGGAAACTTAAACTACTTGATTTGGAGACTTTTAAAGGTATTACAATGGTGGCATTGCAGTATTGGCATAAAAGTAGACATCAGTAGAATATAGATTTAAGAACTGGACCCACACATATATTAATTGATTTTTCAATAAAGGTGCTCAGAGAATTTAATTGGGAAAAGATAGCTTTTTTGACAAATTAGATATTGAGATGCAGAAAAATGAAACTTGACTCTGTGTTACGTCTAAAATTTACTTGACTCTATGTTATGTCTAAAATTAACTCAAGAGATCATAGATCTAAAGATAAGAGCAAAAGCCATAACATCTACAAGTAATCAAGGAGAAAATTTTAGTGACCTTAGTTCTGGCAAACATTTCTTAAAACAGGACACAGAGGCATGAACTATAAAATTAAAAAATATATATTAAACTGCATTCTTCAAATTTAAAAGCTTTTGTTCTTTGAACAACCTCTTACAAAAATAGAAATGTGAGGTAAAAATAATAGCAACATTTTACAAAATATATTTCTGAAAAAGTTCTTGAATCTAGAATTTTTTTTTTCGTACCAGGGATTGAACCTAGGGGCACTTGGCCACCGAGTTATCCCCAGCCCTACTTTGTATTTTATTTAGAGACAGGGTCTCACTGAGTTGCTTAGCGCCTCACTATTGGTGAGGCTGGCTTTGAACTCGTGATCCTCCTGCCTCAGCCTTCTGAGCCACTGGGATTTCAGATGTGTGCCAACATGCCTGGCTAGAATATATTTTAAATTCTCAAAAGTAATGAAAAGAAGACAATCTAATTTTATATGGACAAAAAATTAAACAAATACTTCACTGATGAAGATATATTAATAGCAAATTAGCAACTCATTTAATGACTAACATCATTAGGCATGAGGGAAGTGCAAACTAAAATGATAATGAGTTACCACCACATACCCACCAGAATGGCTAAAATAGTCTGCCATACCAGTATTTGGCAAGGGATACGGAGCATGTGCAAACTGGTGCAGCTAATTGGAAAACAGTCTGGTAGTTAAAAAAAAAAGTTAATCAACACAGTTATTCTACTCCTAGGCATTTACCCAAGAGAAATCATAACTATGTTCACAAAAAGATTGAATGTGAATGTTCATAGCAGGTTTATTTGTAATAGCCCACAACTGGAAATAGTACAAGTGCTCATGAGTAGGTGAATGGATAAGCAAATATGTTACATCCACAATGAGTGAATACCACTCAGCAATACAAAGGAACAGACTATTGATACACATAACCACATGGATCAATCTCAAAATTATGATGCTAAATAAAATGATGCTAACAAAAAGAGTACATATTACATGGTTCCATTTACATAAAATTCTAGATGTTAAAAACAAATCTAGAGTTACAAAGCAGATCAATAAATAGTTGGTTGGAAATGAGCAGGGAGGAAATAGGGAAAGATTACAAAAGGCAACAAGAAAACTTGGGGGAGGAGATGATGGATAGATTCAGTTTTTATTGTAGTGATGCATTCCCAAGCTGTATGCGTGTCAAAACTGTAAATTGTGTAATTTAAATATGTGGTTCATTGTACATCAGTTATACCTCAATAAAGTTGTTAAATTTAAAAAAAAATGTGCAGACAATTAGAAGATCTCCAAAGTGGCTCCGAAGTAGTTCTTCATCTCCTGTAGTTGCAGTGTAAGTTAAGGGAAACCCAATTGCAAGGGTCACAGGATTACAGTGACTAAAGTACAACCAAGTGTTCAAAATTTATAGAGTAAAACATTTACAGTAGGCTAAGGTTAATTATTAAAGAAAGATATTTAAAAATAAATTCAGCATAGCCTAAGTGTACTATGTTTATAATATCTATGTATAGTAATGTTATAGGGCTTCACATTCACTCAGCATATACTTACTCACCAAGTTCTGTTCATGGTACATGCCCTATACAAGTGTTCCATTTTAAATCTTTTCTTTCTCTTTAAAAAATTTTTATAGTTGTAGATGGACAGAATACCTTTATTTTATTTGTTTATTTTTATGTGGTGCTGAGGCTCGAACCCAGTGCCTCACATATGCTACGCAAGTGCTCTGCCACTGAGCTCCAGCCCCAGCTCCATTTTAAATTGTTTATAGCATATTTTTACTGTATCTTTTCTATGTTTAGGTCCACAAATACTCACCTTTGTATTTCAGTTGCCTGCAGTAGTGGGTACAGTAACATGTAGTACAGGTTTATAGCCTAGAAGCAATATACTATACTTTATAGCCTTGGTATGTCTTAAGTTTATGTAAGTATACTCTGTGATGTTTATGTGACAAAATTGACTAATGTCACATTTCTTGTTGTTAAGCAATGCATGACTGTATTTCTATGTTCTTGTTAAGGACTAATTTATACTTAATGTTTGGTGGATATATTAATTCATGTGCTCAAATTAGTGTCAAAAAGAGGCTGGACTTAGAGTCAAGTTTAAATGCTGGCTTTCTACATATTTTCTACCTTCATGATTTTGAACAGTCTTTTAACTTATACAAGTCCCACTTTCTTTATCTAAAAAGTAAAATAAATAAATAATAACTGTCACAAATGACTGTCTTTTGAGAGAGAATTAAATAAAAAAGTATATGAAAAGTACCTGGCATGAAGATATTGTTTGTCTTCACTAGATAATCTTCATCCTCTCCATTTCCTTTTTCCCCTTTATTTCCCTCTACCTACCTTTAGATTCATGGCTTTGTAGAAGGTACTCAATTCCTCCAGGGTTTATTACCTCACTGTTAACACAAGCCAGCTAGTTATCTGGTCTCTAACATACTTTCTACTCTATAATTCTATGACTCAGTGATTAAACAACTTAATTTTTCTCTGTATCATAAAAAATGCAGCTTATTGGGTGATTTTTAAGTGAGGCCTCTTTGGTTTAGTGTGGTTAATGAAATTATTTCTTTTCCCCCACAAAAGATTCTATCATATAGATCTTAGTTTACATGCATCTGGGTATATAGGATCAAAACTGTATTAATGTATACCCAGTTTTAATTTATATATATATTGATATGTAACAACAATATATAACAATCATATCTGCTTGTTATGACCTATTGCAATGACTGACCTTTCTCTTCACTTCTTCTGTTTAGGTACTACACAGGGAGCCTCATGGCTAGGGCTACTCATTATGGCACTGTAAGCTTAATTCAAACAGCAACAAAAGGTCTAATGAAAAGTATTGAAGATGGTGGGATAGATTCTGTGATGGAATGGGAAGTAGATGAAGTACTGAAGTGGACCAATACACTCAACTTTGATGAGTAAGTACATATTGCTATTCTTGGAAAAGAAAGGCAGTCATATATTTTTTCTTTCTTTTCTTTTCTTTTAGATTTTTTTGTTTTAAATACCTTTATTTCATTTTATTTTATTTTTGTCGTGCTGAAGATTGAACCCAGGGCCTCGCACTTGCTAGGTGAGTGCCCTACCATTGAGCCACAATCCCAGCCCTATTTTTTCTTTTTAACATTTCCTACTCCCATAGTAAGTCTTAGGGCCACAAACATAATCTTCCAAAAATTAGTATTATTTTTCTAAAGAAAAGCAGGAAAAATGAGGAATGATCCAAGAATTAAGAAAATTAGACTTAGTGGTTTTTGTTTTGTTTTTATTCACAGACTTATGCTTTAGTATAATTCTGTTTTGTTTGTACTTTGCAGTTTAGAAACAAGGCTAAGAACATGAAATTAATTATAAAAATTATATTGTCAATCTATATTCCCTATTTTTTCTGTGTGAGATATTAACCAAGGTATAAATTTTCAGTAAAATGTTCTTTGAAAAACATTTTTAGAATTTTGTATAGTAAAATTTTTGAAATATTTAATATGATCACTAAGGACATGCAAATCAGAAGTATCATTTCGTACCTACTAGCATGACTATAAGTAAAACTATAGATAATAACAAGTGTTGGTGAGAGTGTGAGAAAACTGGAACACTTGTATGCTAATACTGGAAACATGCAGTGTTTCACCCACTTTGGAAACAATCTGGAAGTTTCTCAGATGATTAAACATAAAGTTGCTATCATGATCTAGCAATTTCATTCCAAGAGAAATAAAATATATGTCCATGTAAAAACCTGCACATGAAGTTATTACCAAAAAGTGGTAAGCAACTCAAATGTCCATCACCTGATGGATACATGTGATAAATCCATATCATGTGCTATTTTGTTAACAATAAAATAAATGAAGAACTGTTATATCCTACAATATTGATGAAACTTTTAAGGTAAAGAAGCCGCCAATCACAAAGGATTCCAATTATATGACATTTGCATGACATTAAATAATTCCATTTATATGACATTTCCAGAATAAGCAAACTTTTGAAGAAAGTAGATACTAGTGGTTACATAGGAGTAGGGAACTGGGGAGTTGAGAAAAGGTGGCTAGGAATGTGAGGTTTCTTGGGCTGGGGATATAGCTTAGTTAGTAGAGCGCTTGCCTTGCATGTACAGGCCCTGTGTTCAATCCCTAGCACCACCAAAAAAAGGAATGTGAGGTTTCTTTGGGGGGTTAAGGATAATGTTTGTAAATTGATTATGCAGATAGATGCACTACTCTGTGAATATGTGAAAAGCCACTGAATTGCACACTTTAAATGGGTAAATTGTATGGCATATGAATTACATCTCAAAAAACCTGTTAATGTTCAATATATACTTACCTGCAATAAATAATGTAAATATTACATGGATGAAGAAAATTATAATAAAGACACTATCAATAAAGAAATGCAAGAAAGTAGGAGAAGTTAGAGGGAGATAAGAAAATGGGGTAGGAAAAAAATCAAGGTGTGGAGCACTGGAACGTGAAAAAGACCAGAGGAAGCATAGAGAATAATGACCAAAGGAAAGATAAAAGAATACAGAAGGGAAATAATTACAAAGAAAAAAAGAAAAACAGGAAAGCAAAAGAGAAAAGATATTGATGAGAAAGATATAGTTGTGTGCCATGCAACTACATTTTGATCAATGACCACATATAAGATAGAGGTCCCATAAGATTATAATGGAGCTCAAAAATTCCTATCACCTTGCGATGTCATAGCCATCATAGTGCAGTGAATTGCTCACACATTTGTGGTGATGCTCATATTTACAAACTTCTTGTGTTTCTGGAGATATGGCTCAGTGGTTAAGCACCCCTGGGTTCAATCCCTGGAATCAAGGGAAAAAATTAAAGGAAGAATCGATAGGTACTATGGAAAATTTTCTGCAGTCAGATCATTAGAAATGCATACACACCTTGAACACATATTTATTGGTAAAAATCCAGTTTCTTTTCAAAGACTTTTGTGCTAGCATTTGTTATGACAAATGGATGTTCTCCTGGGACAAAACCCTGCATGTCTTCAGATATAAATTATAACTATCAACTGAGTACATTATCATTTTGAAGGACAGAGCCAACTTTTACTCTTGGATTCAAGGAGCAACCATTAAAAGTACATTCTGCCAAGTACAAGCAGTACTGTCTACTAAGAGATCCCGAAAGGGGTTTATGCTACCTGTTGTCTTCCAGAATGCTTTAAGTGGCCAAGCAGTATCCCATATAAGGCCATAGAATAAAGTTAGTAGAGCAATAAAAGGAAGCAGTAATAAGAAGGAGCCAGCTATTATATCTTATTATTAATTCAATACTATTGGACAATATATACCTTTCTATAGCAAAAAACTTTAGGAGTCAGACGTAAAAATAATTCAAATATTTAAATACTTGGAACATCAGAGTGTTTTGTTAGTTATGTGACAATTCTAATCTTCCTCATTTTTTTCTCTGCCATCTCCCTTTCAGTACTTGCTTTGGCTAACTTCTTACTGATTTATGCGTAAGACTGGGTGCATTTGAAAGGAAGGAGGCTTAGAAAAGGGGATATAAGGCCTAAGATGAAATAAGTCTCAGGAAATCTGCCTTAGAACTTCTGCTCATCTTCACAGCTCATCATATGTGTTCTTCCTATTTTATCTCTTCTCTGGTTACCATGGTCTCACTATTTCAGCCTCCATTTAGGGTGCTGAAGAGTTAGCTGCATTTGCCCAACTTGAATATTACCTTTTATATTTTATGGATACTGCAAAGACAGCACTATTGTTTAAATCATAAACAACGTAGTTTAAATTTCCTCTAAAATATCAGAAACAGGTCTGGCAATCCAAAACTAAGGAGAATGTTTCTATTGTTTTCTATTGGCTTTTCCTTCTGAGGGTTTTCTGCTATACTTCAAATTTAAAATTATTAGCTACTAACGTAGTGGGTACTCACTGAGGATCTTGCAGGAATGAAACAGGATAAAATGAGACAGGAGCTGGGGGGAAGGCAAAAGGATACTACTATGACATATGGTAGGCCCCATTTTTATACCTCCTTCATCCCCTTGTCTTGGTGATTGCCTTAGGTACATGTGAGCTACTAAGATATAGGAAAGTCCTAAGAATTTAACATTGAGACTATTTGTTATAATTAATCTAAGCATGTACTAATGAATTAACTTTTTGCTTCCTAATCAATTTCATTTAATGTCCATATAACATGCTTAGGTATATTGCAAACTGGAAGGAAATTGCAACAAGCAACTCTTCAGTTAACTATAAAGGTAGGTGATTTTTAGCAATACTTTTGGGAAATTCTCATGAACTATAATTATACATTTCACATATGTAAACATTTCTAAATATCCAAAATTTCAGTAACCTTCACAATATATAGATATAAAAGAATATGAGGAGTCATTTTTACCTTTATATGTAAGACTGTTATTTGGGAATAGAATGAAATTTTCTAGTTTGTTTAGGATTGAATAAAGTGTGTGTGTCTTTTTAAGTTGTATCTCATGGTTTCAGCAATAATAGCCCTTTTTAAATGTTTTTTAAAAAAATTTTGAGCCAGGCATGGTGGTACATACCTGTAATCCCAGTGGCTCGGGAAGCTGAGGCAGGAAGATCTCAAGTTCAAAGCCAGCCTCAGCAAAAGCAATGTGTTAAGCAACTCAGTGAGATCTTCTGTCTAAATGAAATACAAAATAGGGCTGGGGATGTGGCTCAGTGGTTGTGTGCCCCTGAGTTCAATCCCCTGTACCCCCCCCCCAAAAAAAAAAACACAACAAAAAATTTGAGATGGGGTCTTGTTAAGTCACTTAGGGCCTTGCTAAATTGCTAAGGCTGGCCTTGAACTTATGATCTTCCTGCTTCACCCTTTGGAGGTGCTGGAATTATAGGCATGCACCACTGCTCCCAGCTTCAGCAATGATTTTTAATGGGCAAACTTTATTTGGCAAAATAAATGTCACAAAATGTTGAAAACACTTTTTAGGATCTATGCCACTATTGTTCTTCCAGTGGTCAAGAATACTGAGAAGCTAAAAGTGATAACCAGCATGTTGAAGTAGAATATCTTCTGCAGGGGTACAGGGATCTAAGGAGGTATCTGGAAGTGGAGGAGATCTTTACTTGGATCTTCCAGATTCTTGACTATCACAGAAAAGAATTTAATGACAAAACAGGTTTTAGCAAAGATCTTTATTAGAAAGCAAAAGGTGAAAGTACCTTCTCAGAGCAGAGAGCAGGCAGTCTTAAGAGTGACTCACATTGTCTTGTTCTGGGGTTTTAACATTTATAGTAGAAAAGCAGATGGGACTGAACTAGAGGTAGAGTCAGGGCATGGTTATGAAATTCTGCTCATTGTTGTTGTGGTTGCACATTGCCCTTGCTATTCTAATAATGCTACTTTCTAAATCACATTTCTTTAGCATTTTAAATTTCCACACTGGGGTGTGCAAAATTTACTATTATAAGGAGGCTAGGGTCATTTCTTATTCACCAAAGTCTTTAATGCACATGCTTCTCAAAGGAGTGGTTTCTCCACCTTGTGGTTATCTTGGGGTTTTGTTGCTTTTTCAGCAGCCCATCAGCAAGCTGCAGGCAAGGACACAGGCACACAAAGGTGGGGTTGCTCAGAGTTGTTTTGTATTTCCATTGTTTATGGATGTTTTTCTTTTGAGACTCAGTGTTCTCTCTGTATCCCTAAATTCCTATCCTGATATCCCAGAAATACCAATAATTCTAACATAGTCAAATTCTGATTGTGGTTACTGTATGATCTGAGTGTGAGTTCTGCCTTATCTTCTATGAAAAGCAGTAAACCAAGGGGTTAACAAACATGTAGTTTGGGTTTGATTTTTGGCTGTACTGCTTACTGGCTGTGTGATCTGGGCAAGCCAGTAGCTCAATTTTCTTGTCTGTAAAACCAGAATTTAAAAAAAGTACCCAGCTGACAGTTGTGAGATAGCAAGAGGTAATATTTGTAAAGAGTTTAGAATAGTGCCTTGGCACAAAATACTACTCCATAAATATGAGTCATCATTAGCTTTAGCCTATTCACTATTTCCAACTGGTTGCCTCCACACCGTCCAAGGTACCATCCCCCACAGGCTTCTGCAGTGGCCTCCAAATTGATGCTCCTCCAGTCCATTCCCTGCACAACAGATAGTTTACACATTTAAATCAGCACAACTGGAACTCTTCTATTCGCTAACAAACTCTTCTTTAGCAATTGCATTGTAGTAACTCATTTGGTTTTCAAAACAATCCAACCAAACAGGTTCTATTATTTGCATTTACAGAGAAGCAAACAAGGAGGTGCTATGATTTGTTTGAGGACACACAATTTGTGTGAGGGCCAGGATTTTAATTGAAGCAGGTTAGCTAAGAATTCATGCTTTTAAACATGACCACACTCTGCTGCCTTACATTGTCTTCTACCACACAAAAAAGCCTAAACTGATCATGGCCTTGCCTCTGACTGTGGCCTAGCCTTCTACTTGTACATGCTCCCCCTCTTGCTCCTCACTGTTTTCATGCCTGTACCTCAAACACGTGATGCAATTTTCACTTTGGAGGATTAATCGTTGATGGTCTTCTAGAGCTCAGTTTAGGTAACCTTCTTCACTAGAGGGCAGAGTGTTGTCTATTCTCTTTGCTACAGAAATCCCAATGTGTAACACTTAGTAGGTTCTTACTGGCTGATCAAAGAATATAAAGGAATGGAAAGTACAAAAAGAAACTATATAAATTACTGAGTTATAAAAGATCACCATGAAAGAAAAGATACAGGATGTTAGTTAGAAGGGGCACAAGAACAAGAAAAAATTATTTCTCATAGTGGAGATTTGCATCACTGAAGCCAGTGAAGATGATGAATTGAAGATATTGGCATTAGAGAAGAATGTGTGCCACCTCTTCAAGAAGCAGGTCAAATCCAGAACAGATATGGGAACTTCAGCTCTGCAGAAGAAAAAAGGCATCTGTTCATTTGTGAATAAAGAGCTAATAGTTAATTACAGAGAACTAAATGACAAACACTAGGAAAACTTCTTTACACGCACCATCACATTTAATTCCCTCTTTATTAGGATGAGGTAGGTGCTATTATATCCCAACTTTCAGATGACATTGAGACTTAAAGAACTTTAATAATTACCCCAAATCAAACAGCTAGTTATTAGATCAAACTTCACTCAACCTCAGGTCCTGCAGAACAATAATATATGGTGGTGAAAATAGGATGAATTCAGAAATTTGGGGCAGAAATTTATGATTTCAGTTAAACAACATATAAAGAAAGGTATCTACTCTGGGTGGGTTGTGGATCAGTGGTAGAGCGCTTGTCTCACATGTGTGAGGCACTGGATTCAATTCTCAGCACTACATATAAGTAAATGAATAAAATAAAGGTCCATCAACAACTAAAATTGTATATGTATGTATGTGTGTATATATATATATATATATATGATATCTATTCTGAGTGGTGAAAAGGGATATGGAATAGATCTTACCTGGCCATAGTATCATATTAAATGAATCTACCTTATCATATTTAGCATCTAATCATTTGTCATTTCTCTTTAGGTTTCAGATTTGAGCAAGAACAGAAAGATACACGCAACGCTGAAGATAGATCAGAGGTGCACATGGAAGCACCATATGATTATTTATATGGCAATATTTATGAAAAACCAAATTTTACTAGAGTAACACCTGATTCCACTTATAGAATGTAAACATAAAATACATTATTTTATTTTCTGAGGTTATGGTCCTTCAAGCCCTGCATTTACCAGTTACAGTTGAGAGAACTTACTCTGACTGAAGCAGCTTGTATGTCTATTCTCAGCATAGAATCTACCCCAGTTAAGAAACGAAGATTAAACAGAAATAACATTAGACTGCATACAGTAGTCAAGAAAAATACAGAAATCAGTTCTAGAATGCTGATAAACCATAATTGTAACAGTCATGCATAAGATACTACATTTAGGTATAAAAAGTAATCAGATTGTTTTCCTCCATTGAAGCCTTTAGGGAAATCATATAAGGTCATATCTAAATGGCTTTGCTTTTGCCATTCCCTCTCCAACTTTCCCTTATTCTTTTATTTCTTCACTAAATCTTAAAAAATTCACATATTAAACAATTTATGGTATACAGTATATTTCAACATGTGTATATAATATTTACAGACCAAATCAGGGTAATATTTACATCTCTTTATAATTTGTTTGGAGGTTTTGGGCTTCTCTTAGTTTTTCATAAAATATATAATAGGTTATTGTGAGCTATAGTTATCCCACTGTGCTGAAGAACACTAGAATGTCTTCACTATCTTTATTTTGGTACCTGTTATTCAGTTCCCTTAAACAATCTACTCCCCACCCTTCCAACCCTCTGCTATCTGATACTCTATGTTTAGACTTTTTTTTTTTTGCATCCACATGGGAACATCTGGCATTTGCCTTCCTGTATCTGAATTATCTCACTTAAGAGACTCTAGCTCCTTCTATTTTTCTGCAAATGGCAGGATTTCATTTTTTATGGCTGAATAATATTCCATATGCATATATGCCACATTTTCATTATCCATTCATATGTTGATGGATACCAAGGCTGATTAAATATCTTGGCTCTTGTGAACAGTGCTGCAATAAATGTGGGAGTGCAGGCATTTCTTTGATATACTGAATTCATTTTTTTGGTATGTATACCCAGAAGTGGGATGGCTGGATCACATGATATATCTATTTTTAATCTTTTGAGAAACATCTAAATTGTTCTCCATATGGCCATGCTAATTTGCATTCCCACCAATAGTGTATAAGAGTTTTTTTTTCTCATATCCATGTCAGTACCTATCATTTATTATTTATAATAGTCATTCTAACTGGAGTGAGATGTATCTCATTGTAGTTTCGATTTGCATTTACCTGATGGCTAATGATACTTAACATTTTTTTTCAAGTATTTGAATTTCTTTTGAGAAGTGTCTAGTTGGATCATTTCTCCATTTTGTAATTGGATTGCTGTTTCTTTTTAAGTTTTGTGAGCTTCTTAATATTCTAGATATTAACATTTTGTCAGTGAATAATGGGCAAATATTTTCTTCCATTCTGTAGGCTGTCTTTTCACTGTTTCTTTTGCTGTGCAGAAGCTTTTTAATTTGTTCTAATTCTATTTGTCAATTTTTGCTTTGGCTTCTGTGTTTTTGAGGTCCTATCTAAAAAGTCATTGTCTTTACCTTTGTCTAAGACATTTCCTGTTTCTTCTAGTGGTTTCACAATTTCATCTTATATTTCTTTGGTCCACTTTGAGTTGATTTTAGTATAAGGTGAAAGTGGATCAAATTTCTATTTTCTGTATATGAATATACAGTTTTTCCTGTATTATGGGGAATAATGAAGAAACTGTCTTTTCTCCAATATGTTTTTTTTGCTTCAAGGAAAAGTTTATTGCTTGTTTTTTTTTTAATTGGTTGTTCAAAACATTACAAAGTTCATGACATATCATCTTTCATACATTTGATTCAAGTGAGTTATGAACTCCCATTTTTACCCCAAATACAAATTGCAGAATCACATCAGTTACACATTCACATTTTTACATAATGCCATATTAGTGACTGTTGTATTCTGCTGCCTTTCCTATCCCCTACTATCCCCCTTCCCCTCCCCTCCCATCTTCCCTCTCTACCTCATCTGTTGTTGTTCAGTTCTCTCCCTTG
>NW_026000242.1:15296162-15351707 GCF_001458135.2 Marmota marmota marmota
TAGATTGCTTGTGAGATTTAAGCATCCTTTCTGTGTTGACTATATTCTTTTCAAGTTGATAAACTTTGTCTTCATTATCTGATGTTCTGACTTCTACTTGATCTAGTCTATTTGTAATATTCTCGTTAGAGTTTTTAATTTGGTTTATGGTTTCCTGCATTTCTAGGATTACTGTTTGTTTTTTTTTTTTAAATCTCTATCTCCTGGTAAAGCTCGTTCTTTGCAGTTTGAATTTGTTTGTTTAACTTGTTTTCAAAATATACTTTCATTGCTTGGACTTGCTGTCTCATGTCTTCTCTGATATTCCATTCCATCTGAGTTAGGTATGCCTTGAGTTCTTTCCCTGTCCATGTTTCTGATGCTTCTAGGTCCTCCTGTAGATTTAAGTTGTCCCTCATTGTTTGTAATCCTTTTTTCCCTTGTTTTTTCATGTTGTTCATGTTACTTTCCAGCTCTGTTTGACTGCTGTGTAACTGCTTTCTCCTATAAATTTGTTTTGGTTTTGTATATCTCTGTTGTCTCTCCTTTGTGGTGGGAGATTATGCCTAGAAATGTTGGGCTTTATTGTACTTTAAAGCTGATTCATTCAATTCATAAAAGGCTTCCGGGTTCTGTATGCATATAGTGATTTGTTGTTTGTTCTTAGGACTTTATGTTTAGGTTAGGTGCTATGATGGTATAAGGGTTAGTATGTCTTGGCTACTTTAGAAGATTGCTCTACTGAAGGGGGATACTAAAAGGCGACTGGATCAGGGTGTTAGTAGTAGCTAGGTATTTAGGAGCCCTATAGACAGCCTCGAAACATTCACCTATTTGCATTTAGACAATTACACGTAATGGAAGACGTAATGCTTGGGATGAAAGTTGGGGGGTAGGGGAAGGAAGGTGCTCTTAAAAAGAAAGAATGAGAGAGATAGATAGAATAGAGGAGAATGAAAAGAACAATAAAACTTGAAAAGGGAAAGAAAGAAAGAAGGAAAAGGGGAGAAAAGAACAGAGAGAGAAGAAAAAAAAAATTGAAGTCTTAGAGATCCATTTTCTTCTCTTCCAGTAGGCGGAGCTATGCCCTCCGAGCGGAGCTTCTGCCCTCTACGTGCTGATAGCAATCCCTGTAAGGCGGTTCCTGGGAGTCTCTCAATCTTGTCAGTCCAGAGCCGTTTCACTTGTCCGGCCCCTCCCCCCCTTCCTTCTGTCAGCCAGCCAGCCAGGTCCTGTTCACCGGAATCGGTTCCCCAAAGATCTAGTTACACTTGCAGCCCCACTGCGCGTCCCATTTAAGCCCCAGTGCTGTGGTAAACTGGCGGCTAAGACCTTGGGAGTCGCCGCTGGTGATATGGGGTGTTGGGGGTTGGGAATCCCCTCTGCTTCCCTACAGACACGCCCCCGGAGAGATCCCTGAGGTTTCCTGGCTGCTTGTGTCTGGCTGGGGTAGGAGTCACACACCTGCTAAAGTGGATTCCGCTGGGAAGGAATTCCGTCTGCCGAACTTCGGTGACGTCACCTCTCTGCTATGGCGGGCCCCAGGCTCCTTGCCGGAGTGTCCGAAGGGAGGGGTAGGACTGGTCTGTCCCCGGTTGGCCTCAGCTCCCGGCTCGCTATTTCATGAAGGCTTGGCTAAAGACCTCTTCCTGCCAAGCTGCGTCTCGGAGGCTAGCCACCCAGTCATGGTGGCTGCGGGCGGGTGGGCGGCTGCGCCGCAGCGCGCAAACAGCGGCTGGCGGGTCTGGACCTCTGCGTCTCCTGGCGGGGATTCACTCATCTGGGGCAAACTGTCACTTCCAAAAATCCTAGTAACTCCCTGCCGGTCTCTCTTCAGTGGAATTTTGCTAGGAGATTCTCCGCAGGTAGAATCTAAGTGTATCTATGCGTCTCTCTGACCCCATCACTGAGGGGGTACTGAAAGCGCTGCCTCTCCACCCAACGCCATCCTAGGATGTGCTCTGATTGGAGGAGTGATCCTGCTGGGATTGCAGTGATGAATGGAAACAGTGTATACGATGGCCTTAGTGGAGTGACCGGTGTTCAACTCTGTGGGAAGGCAGACAAGTCTGATGTGGTTCCTTTTTCTCAGAAAGTCCTCCAATATGTTTTTGGCACATTTATCAAGAACTGGTCAACTGTAGGTGCACGGGTTTGTTTCTGGGATCATGCAGTTTTGGTTATTATAGCTCTGTAGTATATCTTGAAGTTAGTTATTTCAGTTGCTCTAGTTTTGTTCTTTTTGGTCAAGATTGCTTTGACTATTTAGAGTTTTTTGTGGTTTCATATGAATTTTGTTATTCTGTAAATAATTTCATTAGTATTTTAATAGGGATTACATTGAATCTTTAAAATTATTTTGGGTAGTGTTACGGCTCAGCTCTTGTATATACCCCAAAGGCCTGTGTTAAAGGCATAGTCCCAAGCCCCTGGCACCTTTGGGAAGTGGGGAAATCTTTAAGAGATGGGACCTAATGGAAAGAAATCAGGTTTACACTCTTAGAGGGCAAATTAGGACCTCCAGACCCTCCCTCTTTTTTTGCTTCCTGGCCACAAAGTAAGTAGTTTTTCTCTGCCATGGGCTGTTCCACTGTAGGCCCAAAGCAAAGGTGCTAAGAAGGCATGGACTGAAACTCTAAGCCAAAGTAAAATTTTCTTCCTTTAAGTTGATTATCTCAGGTATTTTGTCACAGAGACAAAAAAGACCAACACAGAAAAGTTGTTATGGAGAAGTGGGGTCACTGCTATGAGTATACTTGACAGTGTGGTTCAGAAACCTTTGGAATTGGTTTGTGGGAACAGTTTGGAGAGGAGGTAGCCAGAGAATGCCTAGAATGATAAGCAGAGCTGAACTGGTAACTTTAATGGGAGTTCAGAAGACCTGAATGCTGGACAGTAAATGCTGTGCTGATGAGGTTTAAGAAAGAGAAACAGGATTCTATTTGAGAATTAGACTAGAGACCAGTCATGTTATGCTCTGGCAAAAAATGTGTCTATATTTTGTCCATGCCCTGAGACTTAGTGGGAGTTTAAAGGTGACAGACTGGTTTATCTGGCAGAGACAATTTTAAGGCAGCACAGAATTCAGGAAGAGGTATGGGTATTGCTGGCTGCCTTTAGTCAAAATTGTGGTGATAATTAAGAACAAAAAGCAAAGCTGAAATATTTGGGGAAACTTGCATTTGATTCAGAAAAGGAACATGTTTACATTTGTAGCCAAGGAGAGTGCAGGTTCCCGGAGGAATAAGTGCCATTAAAAAGGAGGCAAGCTGGGTGCAGTGGCGCACAACTGTAACCCCAGTAGCTTGGGAGGCTGAGGCAGGAGGATCACGAGTTCAAAGCTAGCCTCAGCGACAGGGAGGCGCTAAGCAACTCAGTGAGACCCTGTCTCTAAATAAAATACAAAATAGGGCTGGGGATGTGGCTAAGTGGTGGAGTGCCCCTGAGTTCAATCTCCGGTACACCCGCCCCCCGCCAACCAAACAAAAAAAAAAAACCAAATACCTTGAACTAGAACAAGAAGAAGCCTTAAGGGGATCTCAGAAATCAACAAGAGTCCACCCATTGCAGGCTTAAGTGGGTAAAAGTGTATACTCATTTCAAAGATTTTATCTTTAAGAGTGAGCCCTGGGGTGCCCTGCTAGCACAGGGCCCCCTAGGAAATCGTTTCCCTTGGCTGTTTCCCTGTGTTTGGCATTCCAGGAACTCGGGGCCCGTGCAGCTATGGCCCAAGTGGGCTCAGCTACTGTTCACCTTGGTGGCAGATCTTGGCATTTTCTATTTAAATGCTGTTGTTGCAGGCATGCAGAATGCAAGAGCTGTAGGGTCATGGAGCCTTCACAGATTTAAAATCTGGGAGGCCAGGTAGTATGTGACAGGGTCAAGAGACCCTGGAAGCAGCCCCTAAAAAGGCAATGTGTGAAGCTATGAAAGTGAAGCTGATGATGCAATGGAGACCCCAGGAAGTTAGAGATGCAAAGAACACGGAATGCTTACCAGACAGTCACAGGCACTGAGCAGAGGCAGCCCAGGAAAGTTGACATGTCTTAAATGCTTGATCCCCAGCTGCTGGTGGTGTTGTGAAGTTTGTGAAGTAGAGAACATTTAGGAGGTGGGTCTAATAGAATGAGGTCATCAGGGGCATGCCCTTGAAATGGCAATTTGGAACCCCAGAATCTTCCTCTCCCCTTTTGCTTCCTGGCTACCATGAAGTGAGTTTTCCTTTGCCACACACTTCTGCCAACTTGTGTTGCCTCATTACAGGGTCAAGCAATGGGGCCAAACAACTGTGAACTGAAACCTGTCCAACTGTGAGCGAAATAAACCTTTTCTCTTTTAAACAGATTATCTTGAGTATCTTGTAATAGAGACAAAAAGCTGACTAAAACGAGTAGTACGGACATTTTAACAATATTAACTCTTCCAACCCCTGAATATGAATGGTTAGTCCTGTTTTTTGTTTTCTTTTTTTCATCAATGTTTTGCACTTTTCATGGTAAAAGTTTTTCACATCCTGTCTTAAATTTATTCCTAGGCATTTTAATTTTTTTAGCAGCTCTTTTGAATGGGACTGCTTCATGATAGTTCCTTAGATTTTTTAATATAAGGGTAATTTGATTTCCTTTCTTATTATTTGTATCCCCTCTATTTGTCTTGCCAGTTGCTCTGGCTAATACTTCCATTACTATATTGAATAGGAGTTGTGGGAGTGTACATTCTTATTCCAGGAAATGCTTTCAGATTTTCCCCATTTAATGTGATGTTGGCTGTGGACCTGTAATATATATCCTTTATTACATTTAAAAATGTTCCTTCTATACTTAATTGATTGAGTTTTGGTTGTGAAGGGATGTTGAACTTTATCAATTATTTTCATTCATCTGTTGAGAATATCATATGATTTTTGTCCTAAACTCTACTTATATGATGAGTTAAATTTATTGATTTGCACATTGAACCATCCTTGCATCCCTGGAATGAAACCAACTTAATCATAATGTACAATCTTCTTAATGTGTTTTTGAGTATGATTTGCTAACATTTCATTGGGGATTTTTGTATATATGTTCATCAAGGATATGGTCTGTAGTTTTCATTCTTGATGTGTCCTTATCTGGTTTTGGTATCAGGGTGATACTGGCTTCATAGAATGCATTTAGAAGTGTTCATACACGCTCCTTTCTTGTTTCATGGAATAATTTGAGGAGCGGGAGCATTAGTTCTTCTTTAAAGGTCTGATAAAATTCAGCTGGCCCTGGATTTCTTTGCTGGAGGGTCTTTGTTTTCTCTTTTTATTACTGCTTCAATCTCATTGCTTGCTACTGGTCTGTTCAGGTTTACCATACCCTCTCAGTTCAATTTTGTTAGGTCATTATGTATCTAGAAACTTGTCCATTTCTTCTAGATTTTCCAATTTACTAGAGGATGAACTTTAAAAATAGTCTCTAATGATTCTCTGGATTTCAGTGATATCTGTGGTGCTATCTCCTTTTCATCTCTAATTTTATTAATTTGGGTCTTTCTTTTGGTTAGTCTGGACAAGGTTTTATCAATTTGTTTCTTTTCAAAGAAAACTGTTTTCTTTGCTCTTTTATATACTTTATTCTCAATTTCATTACTTTTAGCTCTGATCTTAATTATTTCCTGTCTTCTACTGATTTTGCAGTTAGTCTTTAAAAATTCTAACATTCCATATGTTCAGTCATGGAGAGGTTCTTCTTTTGGTCTTATATTTTTGGGGTTCTAAATACCTCCTGTATTTGTATATCCATCTCATTCCCAAGGCTTGGAAATTTTTCTGTTATTTCACTGAACAATTAATCAATGCCATTAGTACAAATTTCTATTTCTTCCTTGATAATGATTCTAAGATTGGACTCTAAATGTCCCAGAATTTTGTATATTCTGATCATAGTTTATTGTTATTTTTTTTCTTTAATACTGTCTGAATATGCAAGACTGGCTACTCTGTCCTTAAGCTCTGAGATACTATCTTCTACTTGATCTAAGCTATTCAACTGAATATATTACTGTTTTTCATTTCCAAGATTTCCTTGGTTCTTTTTCAGAATCTCTTTTGAAATATTTTTTTCACAGCCTGTATTTTTCCTTTTGATCATTTTAGATCTTTGTTTAATTCATTAATCATTTGAACAATCAGGTTTCTGAATTTTTTTTGGCCAGAATTTCATTCACTTTAATATTTGTGGATTCAGTTGTTGGGAAGTTACAAACTTTTGGCAGTATCTGGTCTGTTTTTCTCAGTATGTTCTTATATTTGTGCATCTATTGGGATGGATTCTTCTTCCTCTTTTATGTGAGGGTCCTTAAGTTGGTAATTATCTCTTTCTAATAACCAAACCAAGTTTCAATAATCAGTGCCACTTTTGAGAGAAGAGACTGACAATTTTAAGAACAATCCATATATCAACATATGCTAAAAAAGTTCTTACTAATGTTATCTACTAATCTGTTAACCAAAGAGAAAAGTAGGTGAGAAGTAATATAGAGTGAAAAGATTAAGCATTAATGATAACATACTAAATTGAATTGGAAGAAGGGATAAAAAGCAGAAAAAGAGAGAAAGGAAAAAATGAGAGAGGAAAAGAAATAAAATAAGAAGAGAAAGAAGTATAAAGAATAGGAGAAGGGAATGAAGGAAGAAGAAAGGAGGTGTCAAGAGAGGATTCTATTAATTGACTAAATGCGTAAAATTAAAACTAAAATCACAAAATGGGAAGACACTAGAAACCAGTTTTCATTGAGCAGGTGAAGCAATAACAGTCATGAACAGATTGTTTTCTTCTTGCTGAGGCATTCTAAATGGAAACATTTTGTTCTGGGCTTCCAATTTTAGAATCTTCCTGCTTTGAGGAAGTTTGTGTCACAGAAATATCATGCCATTTCTTTGTTCTCGGCACTAACCCAAACTGGCCAAACTGGTAGGGGAGTCTGTATGCTGAGTTCCTCTCCCTTTTCCCTTGGCAGCATCTACTGCAGAATGTTGTCCATTTCAGAGCTGGCTTCTGAAATGGCTTTGTTATTGACTGGGGTTGGGTTGCCTGTCAGGTTCACTGGCCAGCCCTTTCACTCATGTAGTCTGTGGACTGACCTGGACTGTACCGCACACCTCATGTGCTGAGTGGAGGTGTGTCAGTCCAGACCCTCTGGGTGTTGGGGAGGATGGCATGGGGGTCTGTGGTAGGATGTTGTAGGGTCGCTACTTTCCACCTGATCCATCTCAGTTCTACCCTGTGCTCCCAATCACTGAGTTCAGACTTTCAATTTTAAGTGAAAGCATCCTTTGCTCTTAGATCCCCAAAACAAGTAACAGAGGCGGGAGAGAAAAGGTGAACTGTAGGGATTTATAGACTAATGCTCAGGAAGTCCAAACAAAGTCTTTAAGCTGTCACTAGTTTCCCACTTTCACTAACTTCACTGGAGAGTTCTAGGACTTTCTCCCAAGCCAGTTTACCTCACTGTATCTGAGCTTATGTTCTGCTCAGACTGAATTTGTTGGACCTTGTGGTGCCTGTTTTTCTTAAACTTAGTGGGAGAATTTCCTTGGGCTGGTTAGAAGGGAGCTTTTCTTCCTGTACTGAGCTCCAGTGCACCAAGTACTGCTGTAGTCTATTCTTTTTATTTATTTTATTCTAGAAACCAGTATTTTTTTGGTTTTCACTTGGTTGCTAGCTCTCAGTCGTCACTGCAGAACTGTTAATTCCTTCTTTGGAAGCAGCTAAGATACTGTAGGTTTCCCTAATGCATCACTGTTTCAGCCTCACTGATTTTTTTTTTGTATTTTTACTCTATTTCATTTAGTTCTGATCTTTGTTATTTCCTTTTTAGTTTTGGTTTCCTTCTTATTTTATAGTTCCATGTGCCTTATAAAAAAAATGTCAAATTTTATTACAAGCTTTTTCTGTACCAACTGACATTGTAATATAGATTTTGTTTATTTATGTTAATCTTTTAAATAGTAAGCCAACTGGTATTCCTATAATAATGCCATTTGGACATGAGGTATTATTTTTTTTTTTTTGAATCATCTCTTTTATAGATCAATGAAATAAATTTGCTAATATTTTGTAAAGGCTTTTGTATTTATGTTCTTGAAGGATATTGGTCTTTTATTTGGTTTTTATTCAAGGTTAATGCTAATCTCATAAAATGGGTTCTTGCAATATTGGGAAGAGTTTTGTAGAACTGGTTTTATTTTTTCCTTAGAAATAAAAACATTGATTCATCAAAACTATTTTCAGTCCCAGTATACTAAATTTCTATTCCACCCAACATCACCTGTGGCTTGTTGTAAGCAGTCACAGGGCCATGAGTGTACCTCAGCAACAGCTAGTCCATAGCACTGTAGGCCTTGGTCCTGCCCTAGTGTTATGCAGGTCTTGGTGGCCTCAGGGCATGATATAGCTGAGAGGCATTGGAGGCACTGGGCAGGACATAGAATCTAAAATAATGCAGAAGTAACCATATTTATATCAGATAAAACAGACTTTAAATCAAAAGCAGGTAAGAACAAGACAACAAAGGTAATTATATAAGGATAAAAAGGGGTCAATTTAGCAAGAGGAAGATTTTCTAAATGTGTAAGAACCTAGTATCAGAGTACACAAGCATATAACACACTAACAGACCTAAAGCAGGATTGGGTATGTAGCTTAGCAGTAGAGCACTTGCCTAGCATGCACAAGGCTCCAGCTGGGTTCACTCACTAGCACTGCATAGATAGGAAAAACAACTCTAAAGGGAGAGAGATTGATTCCCATATGTGCACAATTGGGACTTAAATACCCCGCTTTGAGCAATGGACAGATCACCTACAAACAGCAGACTAAATATATCTTAGACCAAACAGACTTAAATGGGCATCCTATAGAACACTTCACCCATCAGTTATTGAATATACATTTTTTCACATCAGCACATGGAACAGTCTTCAGAATATATCATGACAGGCTATAAAATACATCTTGACAAAATTTTTAAAAGATGAAATCATATCAAGTATCATTTTTTACTACAATGCAATACAACTAGAAATCAATAATAAGAGAAACTTTGGAAATTATATGAACACATGGAAATTAAACTTACCACCAACAAGTAGATCTGGAAAGAAATCAAGAAGGAAATCACTTTTTGAAACAAAAATACAACATATCAAAACCTAATGAAGGGGCTGGGGTTGTGGCTCAGCCGTAGAGTATTCACCTAGCATGTGCAAGGCCCTGGGTTCGATCCTTGCACCACATAAAAATAAATAAAATAAAGATATTGTGTCCAACTATAAAATAAATTAAAAACAAAAACAAAAAACAAAAATTTTAATGGAGAGCCAGGTGCAGTGGTGTACGCCTTTAATCCCAGCAGCTGAGGAGGCTGAGGCTGGAGGATCGGGAGTTCAAAGCCGGCCTCAGCAAGAAGTGAGGTGCTGATAAGCAACTCAGTGAGACCTTGTCTCTAAATAAAATACGAAATAGGGCTGGGGATATGGCTCAGTGATTGAGTGCACCTGAGTTCAATCCCCAGTACCAAAAACAAAATTAAAAAACCTAATGGATATAGCAAAAGCAGTGCACTAAGAGGAAAATAAACTGAAATAACCTATTACTGCAACTAAAGGACTCAGAAAAAACAGGATCAAACCAAACCTCAAAATAGTAGGAAAGAAATAATAAATAAGCAGAAATAAATATAAGCCAAAAAGATAACATAGAGGATCAACAAATTGCTGGTTCTTTGAAAATATAGACCAAATTGACAAACCCTTATCTGGACTAAGAAAAAGAGAAGACTAAAATAAAATCAGAGATGAAAAGGGAGACATTACAACTGACACCACAGAAATACGAAAGATCACTAGAGATTACTATAAACAACTATACGTGTGGGGAACCACATTGAATGACCACGCCTTCCAGTCCTGATGCCTCAGGCTCTGGCCAATCACAGTATTTGTCAAGGAGGTCTTCTCTGTGGGGAATGCCCCTAGGGTTGAGTTACACTCACCTTACCTTTGTAGTCCTGCCCCTTCTTCCCTTTTTTGGATAGAACTTTGTAAGAACAAGAGTCCCCCCAATAAAAGATGACTTCCAAACGTGTTTCCTCTCTTGTCGGCCTCTCATGACTTTCTCTTGCTCTCCCTTTGGGGGAGACTGAGGCAGAGAGCCCGGGAAGCCAACCTGAAAATTAGGTAAAGGTAAACTGTGTCTGTGTTTTATTTGGTGTCTCTGCAAATTTACACCAGGGATCTTAGATCTTAGTTCAGCTGCCTGGCTGGTCAGGGGTGGCATATATGTCAACAAATTTGACAATGCAGAAGTAATGAAAAAGTTCCTAAACACATGCACCCTACCAAGACTGAATCATGAAGAGAAAACCCAAACAGACCAGTAACAGATAAACTGACTGGATCAATAATAAAGTTTCCTATCACAGGACCAGATAGATGGTTTCACTGAAATGTTTACCAAACATTTAAAGAACTAATACCAATTCTCCTTAACTTATTCCAAAAAATAAAAGAGGAAGAAATTATTTTAAACACATTCTATGAGGCCAGCACTACTCTTACACATAAAAGTAGGTGAGAACATGACAACAGAAACGCTCCAGGCCGATATCCTTGAGGAATACAGATGCAAAATCACTCAACAAAATACTAGCAAACCAGAGAGTGAAGACAAAAATCATACTATCAACAGATAAATATAAGGCATTTGGTAAAATTCAATGACCCTTTCTGATAAAAACTGCAACCAAAGTAGGTGCTTCAATAAAGGCCACTTACGTTGAAACAACAGCCATTATATACTGAATGGAGAAGGCTGCCTACTTCTACCACTTTTTTAAAACATAGTGCTGGAAGTCCTAGCCAGAACAATCAGGCAAAATAAAGAAGGGGCATCTGAACTGGAAAAGAAGTCAAACTGTCACTGTTTGCAACTGAGATGATCTTATATGTAGAAAATCCCAAAATGTCACCCCAAAACTATTAGAATAAATGAATTCAGCAAAATTGAAGGATACTAAATCAACATATAGAAATTGGTAGAACTACTACAAACCTATAGTAAATTACCTGAAATAAAAATCAAGAAAGCAATCTCACTTAATATAGTTATAAAAATACCTACCAATAAATTTATTCAAAGAGGTGAATCATCTCTTCAATGAAGTTTATGAAATACTGGTGAAAGAAAGTATAGAGGACACAAGAAGTGGAAAGACATTCCATGTAACAGATTGGAAGAATCGATATTGCTAAAATGTCCATACCCAAAGTGATTTATATTTAATGCAATTCCCATCAAAATACCTATGACAACACAACTAGAAAAGAACAATCCTAAAATTATGAACCCCCAAATCTGCAAACAGCCTGTTATCTTGAGCAAAAAAGAATACGTACGACTAATGGAATGGAGAGCCTTGGAGCAGACCCACACCTATACAGCCAAATTATTTTCAACAAAGGTGCTAAGACCACACATTGAAGAAAGGATAGTCTTTTCAATAATATTGCTAAGAAAATCAGATATTCACAGGCTGAAGCCCTCTCACCAGTTTAAAAATGGATTAGTCTTAAGTATAATACCTGAAACTGTGAAACTAGTAGAAGAAAACAAAGGGGGATGCTTTAGAACATTGGAATGGGCAAGGAATTTTTTGGACAAGATCCCCCAAGCAAAAGAAACAAAGGCAAAAATAGACAAATGGGAACAAACAAAAAACTTCTGCAGAGCAAACGAGTACAGAGAGAACCTACAGAACAAGAGAAAATATTAGAAAATCATCTGACAAGGAGGTGGTATTCAGAATATATATAGAACTCTAAAACCCAGTAGCCAAAATCAACCCAATTTAAGGGAAATAGAGCCTGTAATCCCAGTGGCTTGGAAGGCTGGGGCAGGAGGACAGCAAGTTCAAAGCCAGCCTCATCGACTTAGTGAGCCCTAAGCAGCTTAGTGAAACCCTGCCTCAAAATAAAAATGGGCTCAGCGGTAGCGCCCTGGGTTCAATGTCTGATACCCCCCTCATCCTGCAAAAAAAGAAAACAGACCCAAATAGATATTTATCAAAAGAAGACATACAAATATCCAACAGACAAAAGTGCTCAACATGACTAATCATCGGGAAATGCAAACTACGAGATGTCACCTCACTCTAGTAAGAATGTCTATATCAAAAATACTAAAGAAAATACATGCTGGCAAAAATGTGAAGAAAAAGGAATCCTTGCACACCATTGGTAGTGATAACAGGCATTATGGAAAACAGTATGGAGGTTCCTCAAAAAATTAAAAGTAGAACTATCATATGATCCAGCAATCCCACTCCTGAGTATATACCCAAAGGAAAATGAAGTCAGTATGTCAAAAAACAAACAAACAAACTACCTACTGCGATGTTCACTGCAACACTGTTTACAACAGCCAAGAACTGGAAACCACCTAAGTATCCAGTTGATGAATGGATAAAGAAAATGTGGTACACACAGAGTGGAACACTATTCATTCATAAAAAAAGAATGAAATCCTACCATTGCAATAACATGGGTGGAACTGAAGATCATTACTGTGCCTAACTTTACTTGCCACATAGTCTTACTCATGTGGAATCTAAAAATGCTGTCTCACAGAAGTTGAGAAAAGAATGGTGGTTACCAAAGGTTAGGGAGAGCAGTGGAAAAAGGCTCATCAGAAGAGACTACTGCATAGCAGTGTGACTACATGTAATTGTATGTTTATAACATATAATGTATTATTAATTAAAAGCTGGAAGAAATTTCGAGATTTTTCAAATGTTTGAGAAGATGCATCTCTTTAACTTGATTTGAACATTACACAATATATACATATATCAAAACATTACCTGGTATCCCATTAATTTGTATAATTTTTGTTTTTATGTATCAGTTGGAAATATTTTTTAAAAGGTCTGATAAGGCATACATTATATTTCATGTGCTCATTTGGAAGAGGAAGAAAGTTACATGTTATTAAATTGTTTCTTTTTTAATTAATACCAGATTCATGTTACCTATTGTCAATCTCAATAAACTATATGTTATGGGTATTAAATGGAGAGTTTAATAAGCTAAATTAAAAAATAGAATTACTATGATTAAGCAGTTCCAATACTAGAACTATGTAAAATATCCAAAAGAAATCTGTAAAAGAGTTCTGAAGAGATATTTCATACACATGTGTTAGCTTTCTGTTGCTACGACAAAAAACCCAAGATAATCAACTCATAAGAAGGAACGATTTAACTTGGCTCCCATTTTCAGAGGGGTTAGTCCATGGTCAGTTGGCTCCACTGTTTGGGGGGCTGTGGTGAGGCAGAACATCATGCTGAGAAGCGTGCGGCTGAAGCAAAGGTCCTCACCTCAAGGCAACCAGAAAGCAAAGAGAGTCCCCAGTGATCCAGCTTCCTTCCATAAGGCCTCACTTCCTAAGTGTTTCACCTCCCAACAGCACCATAGACTAGTGATCTTACCTGAAATACATGGGACTTTGAGGGACACTCCGATCCAAATTATATTCCATGTTCATAGCATCAACAGTCACACAACTCAAAAGACAGAGACAATCAAAGTATCCAATAAGAAAGGATAATTAAAATGTCATATACATACGTGTGTGTATATATACATATATATACACACAGTGGAATAGTCCAGTGGGAAGGGGTATATATTCCCCAAAGATAAACTTAAAATAACCCTTTTTACTCTAAACTTTTTAAATTTGGATTCATCAGGACTTAGTGCTGCGGAAAGGCATATGTGTCCAAAAAATGTGCATAAGCCCAAGGTACTTTGGAAGGATATTCTAACAGGACAATGGAAAGGTCCTGACCCAGTAATTGTCTGGAGTCGGGGGTCTGTTTGTGTGTTTCCACAGGGAGAACAGCAGCCGATTTGGATTCCAGAAAGATTAACTAAAGCGATTTCTACAGACCAAAAAGAAGATGATTTGGCTCAAATCCATAACAACTGATATCCAAAACTCCAGTTTGGCTATTCTTACATCTGCAACAGAACCAGGATGCTTTTTTCAATATCTATTTTATTATTGCCCTTTGCCATATCATGAAGTTCTATTTTGTTTTTTGAGCTCTTACAGACCTAGGTTAATGTTTTGCTGATCAGTTCTATTTTTTTTTGACTATAGAGTTTTTAAACATTGCAATGGAGATTTCACCTGTAAAAAGTTATAAGGCCTTTACTATAATGTTATGTGTTGTATGTATTATATTATGTGTGCACACTTGTGTTTTGTGTTTTATGTTTGAATGTACTTATGTCCATATATCATATATGATGAGCGCTCATGATAAAATGGATCCAAATACTTTGTTTTTTCACGTGATTTATATGGTTTAATTTAAATTGGGTAAACAACTGTTGAGGATTGTTTTAATATGTAAACAAAAAAGAAGGTGAACAGATCTGTTTGTTTACTTTCACCTTTCCTTTTCATTATATTTAATAATTCTCTTAAAGATAATGTAAATTGTTAAGAAAATTGTTTTCTTTTAGTGCCTTCTGTAATGTTACATAATTTTTTCTTTAGCCATTATTGCCAGAATTCCTATCTTCATCCCAGTGCTGGTGAAGTCAAAGATAAAACCAATCTACAGCTTCTACAATAGCCATCACTGAACTGCTTGCAGAACTTGCCTGGACACATTGTGAGCTCACCTGTATGCATTGTGAACTATCTGTTGGTGCAGCGACTTGTGGTAGTGTTGGGGTATTTTTGCTGATGATGTCATCGGTGGTACAATTTTTCCAAAAGGAGCCGTCAATTGGCTTGGTGTATCTTCCTCCCTTCTGCTTGTCATGATCGTCCAGCTAAAATTTGGGGGCCAACAGAGGTGAGGCAAAGAACCTCAACCCCCGCTGGTACAAAGACCTCTCCACAGGTGTGGCTGTATACTGGACCGGTAGTCACTGACGGGTAAGATCCAATTGCAATGGTACCAACCTAACGGGTAAGGACCATATGTACTATTGGACAACCTAAGGCAGGCATGGTCCCTAAGCCACATGCTTGTTGTTTAAACAGAGAGGGGGAGATGTTGAGAGCCACAGCCGAAGGGGCCCCAGCAAACTTCCAGCTGCCGGCTGATGATTGGCTCACAGCGGCCCCAGCAACATCTAGCTGATTGGCTCCTCTGCGGTGATACTCATTGGGCTGTTTCCCTGCCCTTTCAGACCACGGAGCTGCTCATTGGGGGACTTTTTTGGCTCCGCCCACGTGACCCAGCCAATCGGCCTCAAGAGCAGGAGGATTGTGGGAGGTGGAGAGAAGCTTGTGTGGGAGAGAGAGGCTTGTGGGAAGCTGGTGGTGGCAGTTGGGCTCTGAAGGTTTTTCCTGAGGAGCTGTGTGGTTTGGTGTGTGTGTTCTAAAAATAAAGTTCGTTTCTTTTGACAAGTGGCTCCTGAATTGTGTCCAGCCAGACTGCGGCAGTCCAGTCTTAAAAAAAGACAGAAAATTGTGACATGCTACAATGTGGATGAATCTTGGGGACGCTGCTAACTGAAGAAAGTCAGTCACAAAAAGACAAATATTATATGATTCCATTTATATGAAGTAAAATTCATAGGGACAGAAAATAAAACGGTGGTTTCCAGGGGGTGGGTAGGAATAGAGGAAATGAGTTGTTGAATGCATACACAATTTTAGTTTTGCAAGGTAAAAGGAGTGCTGGAGATTGGTCGAACACTGTAAAAATGATGGAACACTCATGAATTGTATACCTGAAAATGAGTGAGATGTCAAATTTTGTTATGTGTTTGACCACAGTTTAAAATCTGACTTGCCACTAGTAGACTCACACGTAGGCTATAAGCAAGATTATGAGCATTTCTTTTCCAAGTACTTCTGTCCTGGTTTAGTGATGCTGACCTTAACCTTCAATTCAGTGTTTCGTGTCCTTTGCATCAATGGACTCTTTCAAATCAGTAATGTTAATTGCTAAACTTTAATTCTCCCTGAGAATTTTTTTAATACTGATTTCTCTTGTGATTCAAAATTTGGAAAAAACACAAATTTCTCATGAAAATCTGGGAAGGAATTCCCATGTGAAAATATTAACCAAAACATTAGCAAAAAGAATGAAGTAATATACAGAATAAACCAAGAGGGTTTATAAGTGTAAGGATGATTTAATATTAGAAATCAAACAATGTAATTCATTAGACTAACAGATTCAAGGCAAGTAATCGTTCTCAATAAATTCAAATAAACTGCTAAAACTCACCATTTGTGATAAAACCTCACAGTGATCTTGTAACAGGAAGGAACTCTTTTAATCTGATAAGGGAAATATATACATTTTAAAAACCCTGCAGCCAATTGAAAATTTAATGATGAAACACTGACACTTTCACCTTTAAGATCAGACACAGGATTAGAATCTTTCAGTATTACTACTTCTACTGATATTTGTACTAAAGAGAGGCTGTAACTAATTAGCACAATGAACAAGAGAAAGCAATAAACAATGTAAGGTTTGGAAAGAAATCTAAAATTGTTCATAGATGATATGATTACAAACTACAAAATCCAAAACAATCCAGATATGCCTCTAGAAAGAAGAAAAGTTTACTAAAGTTACTGGATAGAAAATCAGTATGCAACAACTAACTTTAATTCTAAATGCTGACAATAATCATAAAAAACCTGTGAAAAATACCCTTTACAAAAAAATAGAAGTGCCTACAGATCAGCTACATAAAAGTATACAAATCTCTACAAGGAAATTTGTAAAACTTCATTAAGAGAAGGTCTAAGAACAGAGGAAAAAATCTTATGTGACAGATTTAATCATGAATTAAGTAATAAAAAATGTGACCCAGAAAACTAAATTAAGAGAATAAAAAGACAAGACACAGAATGGTAAAATGTTAGCAATGATGTTATGCAACCAATAAAGAACTACTGGAAACATTGGCAAATAAAACACAGAGGCAGTTTATCAAAGAGAAAATCATAGTGACCAACAAACATACAAAAAACTTAATCTTCCTAGTCAATTAAAATGAGACATGAAGGCATGTTGCACCCAACAAAATAGTAAAAATGTTAGTTTGAAAATATCAAGAAGGAGAAGCAAAATCACCCCTGGTTAAGAGCCACTGATTCTAAATAATATACCATGAAACTCTACATTTTTCCATCCTGCTGTACATAAAACTACATGTTTTATTTTAAGGGCAAAGTAAAGAATTTTTCAGGGGATGATTTCATCACATGAAATCTTTACCTTAATTACCAATTCAAAATCTAATAATCCTTGTGAAAACTTTCACTACACTGTATGCAAAATTCATTTTGTAGAAAGAAGATAAAAAAGGTTGAAACCCTAAAGAACAGCAAAGGCGCCATAAACATATTTTTTTTTTATTAAAAAAAACGTGATTTGGGGCTGGGGTTGTGGCTCAATGGTAGAGCGCTCGCCTTGCATGCACGAGGCCCTGGGTTCGATCCTCAGCACCACATAAAAATAAATAAGTGGAAATAAAGATATTGTGTCCAACTATAATGAAAAAATAAATATTAAAAAAAAACGTGATAAGCAGATGGAAGGCAAACTTCACATTTAGGATATTACAATTTTTGTACCTATCATAAATTGATCTTTTAGATTTTAGAAATGTCAACTAGATCACTTTGTAGGCCTAAAGAAAATTTATCTGCCCTTTTTTCATGAGGAAACTTATTTAGACTGAGATGCAGCATGTTACATTGGTCTATGTAGGCTCTCCAGTTCACACTGCAATATTGGTCTGGTGTCTATCTTCTCCAGACTCTGACCTCTACATGTACAGACGCTGCCTGCCTGGCTCACTGTGGTCTTCTTAGAACTAGCCTCAAGCCTGTGGTATTGGCATAAAAACAGACATCAAGACCAATGGTACAGAATAGAAGACACAGAGACACATCTATCATCCGCATCCAGTGCAGACGACTAACTGTCCAGTCACTCGGGGGAAATTCTTAGGGAGTTAGAAAGGAACTGAGTTCCTCAACAAGTCTGCTAAGGTGCAAGAAGTAAAATCAAGAATCAATAAATGGGATGGATTCAAACTAAAAAGCTTCTTCTCAGTAAAGGAAACAATGATGTGATGAGAGAGCCTACAGAATGGGATAAAAATCTTTACCACATGCACATTGAATAGAGTACTACTTTCCAGGATATATAAAGAGCTCAAAAAACTTAACACCAAAAAAACAAACAACAACAACAACAAAAAACCCAATCAAGGAACTGAACAGACACTTCACAGAAGAAGAAATATAATCAATCAACAAACATATGAAAAAATGTTCACCATCTCTAGCAATCAGAAAAAAAACAAATCAAAACTATTATAAGATTTCATCTCACTCCAGTCAGAATGATAATTATCAAGAATACAAGCAATAAGAAATGTCAGCAAAGATGTAGAGGAAAAGGTACACTCATACATTGCTGGTGGCATTGTAAATTGGTGCAACCATTCTGGGAAGCAGTATGGAGATTCCATAGAAAACTTGGAATGGAACCACCATTAGACCCAGTTATTCCACTCCTTGGTTTAAGCCCAAAGGACTTAAAATCAGCATACTATACAGCACATCAACGTTTACAGCAGCTCAATTCACAATAGCTAAACTATGGAACCAACCTAGGTGTTTCAACAGATGAATGAACAAAGAAAATGTGGTGTATATACACAATGGAATATTACTCAGCCATAAAGAAGAATGAAATTATGGCATTTGCTGGTAAATGGATGAAACTTGAGACCATCATACTAAGTGAAATAAGCCAATCCCCCAAAACCAAAGGCTGAATGTTCTCACTGATATGTGGATGCTAACCTACAATAAAGTGGGGGTGGGGAAGAACAGACATCCACTGGATTAGACAAAGGGGAATGAAGGGAAGGGAAGGGGAAGGGTAATAGGAAGGACAGTGGAAATAATTTGACATAACTTTCCAATCCTTGCATATGAATATATGACCAGTATAATTCCACATCATCTACAACCAAAAGAATGGGATCCTAATTAGAATAAGTTATACTCCACATATGTAAAATATGTCAAAATACACTTCACTGCCATGAATATCTAAAAAATAAAAATTGGAAAAAAAAAAAACCTAGCCCCATCCCTGGTACACACAATGGTCAAATATCTGAATGAAATGAGCAATTTTAGTATAAACTTGAAGAATTATTTATTGAAAAACCATTTTATAATAGACTCAGGTAACAATACATTTAGTAGTATTAAAACAAATCTATGTAAACTACATAATTTCATTAAGGTGCAATTAAAACATTTGAAATGGCACAATATATTTCAAACCAGTATACTAGCTTTCTAAATTATAAGACTAGTCTATTCTAATCTTGAAGTCTGACTTAAGTTTAAGATTAGAATAGGGAAATGTATACATTTTATGTATATATATATTTAAAAAATAATAACTACACTAACCATGTCTTTGAACTTCTCTGTAACATTTTCATTATTTTGTAACTCTAGGTGACCATACTGAAAATACAAACACATTTTTACAATACAGACTGAATATCCCTTATTCAAAATGCTTGGAACCAGAAGTATTTCTGACTTTGAAGTATCTGTATAAACTCTGAGCTGAGCATCCCTAATATGAAAATCCACCAAAATGACACTCAGAAAATTCTGGATAAAGTAAGAGAGGTCTGTGTCACTGACACATTTTGTTTTGGATTTTCAAATTAGGAATGCTCAACCTGCACTACTTTGTTTTCAATATCCTCTCAGGGAACCTCTCTATCACTGAGTCACACCCAGTCCTATATTCTTATTTTTAATGTAGCTTTACCATGGTTACAATTTTAGAGTTTTCCCCCTTTTATAGAAAACTGTCACATACATATATGTAGTATCTGGGAAATAAGTCTTAACTAAAAGCCACCTTAAAATAGCAGTATTTTTGTTATAATCTATACCAAAGGAACAACCATTGTTCTGCTGTTTCATCACTCTCAGCTAATGGATAAATCATGGATTCTATTGAAAATGCCATGACTATGCTATTGAGAAGAAATAAAAATTTAGCCAATAAGTAGGGCAAGAATAACAGTCACTTTTAATGTGTGAAAGCAAATAGCTTCCTGGACACTATCACAGCATCTTTGGGTGATGAATGAATCAAGCAGAAAACATTTTTTTTTCAAAAACACAGTTGTTCACTTAAATATTAATCCCCACTTAAAGACTGTGAATGGGTTGAAAATGAAAGCTGAAATACAGTTTCTAAAGGTTGAATTCAAGGAGTATTTCATATACTGAAGATCACACCCAAGCTTTCCATCCGGGGAAAAGTCGGCTGAGATTTTTGGGGTCCATAGCCTGCTGTATGAGCAAATTCACCTGTCCACCCACACTGAGCACGGTGCCTTCTTCCACTCCTTTCAGTTTCTCTTGCAATCTCATCAAGACACGTTCTGCCACTTTGTTGAAACTTTGGTCAATATCACTAATGACGAAAACACAAAAGTGTCAATGATGTAGAGCAGTTTTAAGGGTCTTGGGAGTAAGAAAACAAACTGACAACAGACTCTTCCTAAAATACTGCTCACCTAAGATCTCGTTTGCTTTCTTGGTCATCCGCATTTGGAGTGGTGTGTAGCTCAGTTTCATCTTCTGGCCTCTGCTGTAAATACAGAGCTTTCAAAGGATTCATGGTCCAGTCAAAGAGTGGATCATATAAGAGAACCTAACAGAGAGAACACGTGTATTAGAAGAACAATGTGCATCCTGATCATGTATTATAAAGAATGGAGTCAGGGTTAGAAAAACAATAACACAGTAATTGATAGGAGGAGAGGGAGCAAACTTATCAAGCATCTTCATGTTTCCTGGTGGAGGAAACTTTAATGACATCATGTTCTGAGGGTCTAATCTGTTCTAAATTCATTTTTCCTCCATATCTGGAGTGATATTCATTGGCACGTTTCCTGACTAGGTGAATTTGTTTATTAAAAGGGGATAAGCTCTAATGAGTTCCATTCCTTCACTTTCTACTCTGACCAATGTGGTAATAGGTAAGGATATTTGTTTTGTAGGCCCCAATTTCCCAATGGCACTTTATTAGAAAGAGAAAAAATGAAATTTACAAAGTAAGGTCATGAGGGATTTCTGACTTTGACAGTTCAAAAAAGCTAACTGCCCTGGTGTTTATAAGCTTAGAAACACCCCTCCCCTTGTAGTTAGGCTTTAGCAAATCCTTAGGAGTCTTAAGAATATATGAAGAGTAAATTATAGAAAAAAAGTTTCTGCAGGACATGCAAGCATTAAAAGGCTGGAATACTTATTGTTGCTAATTTTACTGTGCTTCTCAGTACAACCACATATTGGGATTATAAAATGTCTTTAGTGGGTTTAGTTCTAGGATATGCTAGATTAACAGTCCAAAAATTTCTTCATATTTTATGATGCTGTTTTGATTGTTCTTTCAGGCCATTAAAAACTATGAAGGGAAGAGACTGACAATGATTACATGTGCCTTGTTCATAAGTGTGACTTCAGATTGGACTTTAACAAATCTTTGTCTTGAGACAGGCCACCTGATGGAGAATTGGGGCCTCTGAAGCAAATGCCCTTAACCAGGACATAAGTTATGAGTTTTATTCACAAAATAGAAGAATATTTTATTAGTCAACTAATGGGAAGGAATGAAGTCCTCTATTATAAAGACCCTATGTAGTCATCTTGGGTTGAAGTATAGAAACAACACAAATTACTTAATTATTATTCAAAGTACAGGTATGAAGACATTAATTGGTGTGAATATACTGTATATACAACCAGAGATATGAAAAATTGTGCTCTATATGTGTAATAAGAATTGAATGTATTCGCTGTCACATATATATAAAAAATAAATGAAAAAAATTAAAAAAAAAAACAATCAAGGGCTTGTGTCAGGAATCATATTTGAATATATTGGAATTAAGGAGGAAATGGAATTAAAAAATAAGCTTTAGTCTAACTACCCAAACAGAAGAGGACCCAGACAGAAGTGGCTGAAAACAATAAAGGAACACAAACTGATTAAGCTACAGCAGGGTTTCTCAATCTTAATATCATAATTTTAGGATTGGATACTTTATTGTGGAGCTGTGTACTGTAGCATGATCAGCAGCAGTCCAGCCTCTACCTAGAAGATGTCAACTGTAACCCCCTCCCCCTCTGTGATAACAAAAAGTATCTCCAGACATTGACAGCTGTCCTCCATGCAACAAAATTGTCCTTGGATAAGTATCATTGAGCTAGAGGGAGAGAAATATTTCCTTAGTAGAACAGATAAAACCTTGGAGGACATGATGATCCACTATGAAGAAAACAAGACCTTGAAGGCCAGGAAAGACAGAGAAAGAAAAATGCACCCAAAGTGCTCTGAAAGAGAGGTTTAGAAAGGAGGGATATGTTTAAATTGTAATTAGATCAGAAATAGTAACTGTGATTCAATGAAACCTAACAGAAGAAAAGTAATGAATTCAAGAGAAGAATGATCTCCCAGACAATTGGCACCTAGTTTGCTATTGAGAAGTACCCTCCTGAAGTTGAAGCCAGGAAGTATATAGTAAAATCAACTTGGAATTACTCTCACAACAACAGGTCAGTAACAACCATTTCTAGAACTCATTTGCTATGGGACAACCATAGCAAATGAGTTCTAGAAATTTGGACAGATTTACAAAGGGAATATCAGATAGGCTGGTTAAAAAAAAAATCACAAAGCATCAGGGAGGTATGTTCAGAAATGACAGTTATTATAGGTAGAGATGCAAATCACTTCTTGGACTCCAAACCCTTTTGGAGTATATCCACAGTCCTTATAGTGATGTAGAAATCCTTATAGGTGATTAAGCAACATTACTTCCTTGACTTCCTCTTTTATTACCCTTTAAAAATCCTTGACTGAAACTAGAGGCATTTCTAACCCCACCCCAATTTTTTATATCTTTATTTTATTCATTTTTATGTGGTGCTGAGGATCAAACCCAGCCCTTCGAAGGTGCTAGGTGAACACTCTATCGCTGAGTCATAACCCCAATCCCCCCAAATTTTTGATGTGTGAAAATGCTTAGTGTGTAATCTCTCTCTTGCTGCCCAGTAGCATCCCACTGCAATAAAATGAATAAGTGCTCTTTAAATCAATGACTTCCTAACAAAGTGCACTACGTGGTAGAGAAATAAAGATTTCCTTATAATATACTTTACCTCTACAATGGTTAGCAGAGTTTCCTGAGAATTTCTCATAACTTCCATGGTTTTCTCACAGCATCTACAGAGCCAAACACATTATAATATGGATTTTGTTGCATACTGTTTTCAACACATATTTACTCATAGACACTCATGTGTCATACTCTGAGACTATCCTAATTAGGAATTCCCAAATTTATACCTCAAAGTACTTGGCAAAGTAAACTTTTGAGGCTGGGTTGTGGCTCAGTAGTAGAGTACTCGCCTAGTACATTTGAGGCACTGGGTCCGATCCTCAGCACCACATAAAAATAAATAAATGAAGTAAAGGTCTTGTGTCCAAATACAACTAAAAAAAAATAGTTAAAAAAAAAGATAAGCTTTTAACAGACATTTCTGAAATGAATACAAATACATACATATAAATGTTTCATAAGCTTAGCATTTATAAGAAAAAATACTACTATGAAACATCTCTTTTAGTCTTGATTATTGCGGCAATACTAGTTTACTTGATTTGAATCTGCTCTAATCAAAATTGAGTACAGCCTGGAAGCGGGTGCTGTGGTGGGTCCACCGTGGACCCCGGGATATTCCTGCTTGGGCGCTGCTCTTGGGATCACCCACTGGCCTCCCAGGCTAGGACTTTAGGGTCAGCCAGCCTACGCCAGGCTGGCCGAGACACCGCTGGCAGTTGTCATAGTGACAGCGGCCACCCTGGCCTCCTACCTCTGCCTCACTGGGCCTAGGAAATGGCCAGGGTATGGGGTGGGAGGCTAGGGCTCTGACTTCACTGGTGTCTCAGGTGGGAAGCATCTGGGGAGCCTCTGGCTTGCTAGGTCTCTTCCCACTGGAATCTTGGGGAAAACAGGTGCAGACGTAGGGTTTGTTGGGACGTAAGCAATTCACTAGGCTCTTTTTGGAACTCAATCCTTGGAACAATCTGATGAGATGGGAGGGTTTTGCTAAGGTGCTTAAAGTTTCACTAAAATGCTGAGACTGGTTTTGAACTTTCGATACTCTTGCCTCAGCCTCTGAGTTGCTGGGATTACAGGCATGTACCACCATGCCTAGATAAGTGAAAAATGAAAAACAGACTGGACCTCCAAAGAGGACACACAAATGGCTAACAAACATGAAAAGATGCTGAACATCATCACTTATGCAGGGACTACAGTGGGACATACCTTTATACCCCCAGTGACTGTAATCAGAAAAGTATAGGGAAATAACAAGTGTTGGGGAGAGAAAGTAGAAAATGGGAACCCTCAGTTGTTGCTGGTGGGAATGCAGAATGGTTCAGCAGCTGGCAAAAATCATTTGGCAACTCCCCAGAGGTTAGACATGGAATATACCATATAATCCAGCACTACCACTTGGAGGTAGAAACCCTGAAGGGCTGGTAACCAGTGTTCAAACAAATATCTTGGACAAGTTTGTTCACAGCAGCACTGTTCACAAGAGGCAAAAGCTGGGAAAACCCAAGTGTCCATGGACAGCTAAATGGATGAATGAGATGTGGTTCTTCCATACAGTGAGATAGTGTTTGGCCACCATAAGCCCTGAAGCCCTGATCATGCTACAACCTGGAGGTACCTTAAAATGTTATGCAAAATGAAAGCCAAACTTATTTCCTGATTCTATTTAAATAAATGTCCAGAATAGTAAAATAAGACAGAAATCAGGTTGGTGTTGGCCAAAGGCTAGGGCTAGGAGGGTGGAGAATAACTGCTTAATTGTATAGATTTTACTTTGGGGTAATGAGAATGTTTTAGAGCTAGATAGAGGTGCTGGGCATACAACTGTGAATGTACTAAATGCCTCAGACTCATTCTTTTTATTTATTTTTATTATTTTTTAATGCATACCATACAAACTTTAATATCATATTTAAGGCAATGTAAAATTTAGTCTCAAACTTAATATGATTTGCATGCAATACAAAAGTACTCATCTATTTCTCCATCAAAGAGTAATATCAATCCTTTTAATCCTTGCTAAATGGATAGAAAACCAATAATAATTATTTTCCTATTCTGATTTCTTTAATTGTGGCTGATGGTCAGAATCCTCTAAACTGGTCATGTGTTCTTTTCTTTTGTAAGGAATGTAGGTCATTCTCTTTAAAATGGTCAATTTTATATTATTTGAATCCATCTCAATTAAAAAAATAGATTGGTTTAAAAAAATGGCATACACAGATCTATGTGGGAAAAAAACTACAAGGAACTGCAAATCTTTTTTAGCACACAGTTGTACTACAATATAAGCTCCTTTTAGACATAACTAGTCTCTGCTATATCCCCAACAATGAGCACCCAATCTTAGTTCTAATCAATAAAAGGAGTTAGTTAGCTAGGACTGAGGCATTAAAGTTATAAAGGTGGGCTGCTTCCAGAGGTGGTTAGGAATGACAGTATACATGACAGACTGAGTTAAGTTCCAGGTGGCAAGAAGGAAGGAAAATCTATTACTGCTTTTACCCAGGGTGTTTTTCATACTAGTGTAAGGCATTGGAATATAATTCTACCATTGATCCATTATCTATATAAATATATAATCCAAATAATTTTCACACCAAAATTGTCTACTCTCCTTTACCTTATATCACTTACCTTCTGAAGACCCCTTCAACACCAGTAATGCCCATGCCATCCACAATATCTCTGGTGAGTCTAAATGGAACTGTTTCAGGAGTAGGAAGGATTTTACCCTGTTCAAAAGCAACCCCTAAAATAAAAAAATACAATCAGGTAAGGAGGCCTGACAGCTGATTTATATTTTTCCCAACTAGCACCTGTGAACTTTGCAAAAGCAACAATCTTTCATTTTTTTCTATTGGTACTAAAACGTATAGTACCTCGTTTCCACCACTATCTATGCAATCCACCTCAAATACAAAAATAAAACTTCTTGATATACAGAAATCTGATTAAAGGGTGTTTTTTTTTTTTTTTGAAAATGAAGTAATTATTGATAGAACTTAAAATGAAGAAGATATGTATATTTTTAAACTTTTTTTTTTTTTTTTTTTTGGTAACACCAGGGATTTAACCCAGGGCCTTGCACATGTTAGGTAAGTTCTCTACTACTGAGATACATTTTGAGACCTTAATTTATTTTGAGATAGGGTTAGGCCAAGCTGCCACTGGCTCAAACTTGTGATACTTCTGCCTCAGCCTACTAAACAGCTGCGATTATTAGTGTATACCACTATGCCCAGTTTGTTTTAAAACATTTTTTAGTGAAACTGTTTTGAGATAATTATAGATTCACACCCATGTGTAAGAAATAATACAGAAAGATCATTCTATACCATACCTTTACCCAGTTTCTCCTTATGGTAATTATCTTGTGAAACTAGTACAACATCATGGCCAGAATACTGACACCAAACAGTCAAGATACATAGCTCTTCTCTCACAAGGATCCTTTACACTGCCCTTATATAGTCACACACTCAAGTTTCTTCCTGTGACTTTACCACTCCCCACCCCACCCCTGTTCTTCTACCAACCTTTGATCTCTTTTCCCTTTTTATAATCTTGTTATTTCAAGTATATGAAATAAATGGAATCAGAGTATGCAACCTTTTGGGATAAAGTCTTTTTACTCAGCATATCCTCTGGAGATTCATCTAAATTGCTGTAAACTCAAAACAGTATTTCTTATTGCTAAGTAGTATTCCATGATAGGGTGTGACCGTTTGTTTAAGCATTTGCCCACTGAAGGACAATACAAATTATTTCCAATCTAGTTATTATAGATAAAGTTACCAGTTAAACTACTTTTTTGTGTGTTTATTTGCTGAGCATTTTCTTTGAAGTGTCCATTTATACCTTTTACCTATTTTGCAAAGGATTTTTTATTTTAATTTTTTAAATTATTGAGTTTTGAGAGAAAGGGACCCAAGGGGAAAGGACTACTTGCTATATTTGAATAGAGTTGCATAGATTTCCCACAGTTACTACTGATACCAAGAGGTGGGTTGGGGGGCGGTGGAGACAGAGAGAGAGAGAGAGGTGGGGGGAGTTGGAAAAAGAGACAAGCAGGTAACAGAATAAATGATACAGTGAGAAGGTTTGATACTGTGCTAGCTGCTGGCTTAGCCCTTAACTTCTATTTCCTTCCTCTTGGAGCCCTGAGATGCTAAGTCCAGGATATGCTAGAGAGAGGTCATGTGGAGAAGCCCTGAACCATCAGACATGTACATTAAGAGTCCATCTTGGGCTGGGGATGTGGCTCAAGTGGTAGCGCACTTGCCTGGCATGAGCGTGGCGCTGTGTTCGATCCTCAGCACCACATAAAAATAAAGATGTTGTGTCCACCGAATACTAAAAAATAAATATTAAAAAATTCTCTCTCTTCCTCTTTCTCTCTCTTTTTTTTTTTTAAGAAAAAAAGAGTCCATCTTGGACTCTCTTCCATTTGAGTCTTAAGATGACTCTAGCCCTAGACGCTAGCTGCAACTGCATGAGAGATTTTAAGCGAGAACTTCTGAGCTGAGCTCAGCCAATCTACAGATCATGAGAGATTTATTATTTATAATAATAAATTGTGATTTGAGCTATTAAGTTTGGGGGTGGATATTCTGTAAAACAGATGACCAAAGAGATATATATAGAGAAAAGTATATAAATCACCCAACTCATTCAAGTGTGTGGGGCTGAGTATTTAAAAAGTGAAGAAATTTATGTAACCCACACTCAACTCTTAATGTGCTCCAGAATCCCTTCTTTGTCCCCTCCTACCAGTCACCCACCACTTCTTCAAACTGTTATCACTATTCTGACTTCTAACAGTATAGATTAATTTTACCAGTTTCTGATTTTTATGTAAATGTTATCGTTCATACTATTCTGTGTGTAAATTTTTTCATTCACGATTATATTTCGGTCTTCACATTATATATAACTATTGTTCATTCAATCTAATTATTATATTCCATTTTATGAATATATATATTCAATTGTATTCATCCATTCTACCTGTGACAGGTGTTTGGACTGTTTCTAGTTATAGACTATTATAAATAGTACTTTCATAAATATTCTTATATGTGCATTTCTGTTGGAATAGAACTGCTAGCTCACAGGATATGCATATCTTCACCTTTAGTAGATAATGACAGATAGTCAAAAGTGATTTTACAAATTTGTTCTTCTCATCTATAAGATGTTTTTAGCATGGCCTGGCAAAGCTGGTATACTTCCACCTCTATTTTGCATCTTCCAGACTACTGCCCTCCTGTTTGTCATGCAAACTCTCACTCTTCTATTGAGAAAACCACATCTGACTTTAACAAACCCATTCCCACTTCTTATTTGTTATATCTTAACCCTAAGACTCTCTCAAATTCATTGAATATTGGCATGCGCACACAATCTTCGTATTTATTCCAACTCTGGAATTCTTTCTGCAGAAGCCATATAATATCCTTGACCTTCTGTTTTTGTTTTGTTTTGTTTTTTTTTAGTTGTAGATGAACACACAGTTATCTTTATTTATTTTTATGTAGTGCTGAGGATCAAACCCAGTGCTTCACACATGTGGGGCAAGTGCTTTACCACTGAGCTACAACCCCAGCCCCACCTTCTCTGTTTTAATGGAAAGTGATTTTACTCTGTCTTAGCAAACTACTTCTATGGATTATACCCCAGAATTTATAATCTCCTAAAACTGTACCTTCTTAGAAATCTTAAAATTCTACATTTTAATCAAATCTGTTTATTCCCTTATCCTTATTAAATAATTTGTCTTTAAATTCAAGTGAGATTTCTAGTTTTATAGGCCTTCATTTTTCAGTTACTATTGAACACTACTTCTTTCATGACATTTTTTTTCCTCCTTTAGCTTCAAAGATACTTCTACCTGCTAATTTCTGTGATTTATCCAGTTTTTCTGACTCAGTCTTTTCAATACTAGCATTCCTGATGCTGCCATCCTTTCTTTTTGTGGGGGTGGGGGTGGGTAACCGGGGATTGAACTAGGGCACTCGACAACTAAGCCACATCCCTAGCCCTATTTTTGTATTTTATTAGAGACAGAGTCTCACTAAGTTGCTTAATGCCTTGTTAAATTGCTGAGGCTAGCTTTGAACTCAAGATCCTCCTGCTTCCACCTCTCGAGCCACTGGGATCATAGGGTGGTGCCCACCCTTTCTTAAAAGATTTGGCTCAGGCTGGGGTTGTGGCTCAGTGGTAGAGCACTCACCTAGCATGTGCAAGGCACTGGGTTCAATCCTCAGCACCACATAAAAATAAATAAAAATAAAAGGTTAAAAAAAAAAAAAAGATTTGACTCAACTGTCTTCTCTTCTACCAAGTTTCATTCATCCCAGGTAAAGTTAGCTACTCCTTCCAGTACCACAGTGTTTATGCTTTAAACACACACACACACACACACACACACACGATACATTTATGTATCTTTCTCCCTCACATTTGTTGTACCTTGGTAGCTAAACAGCATTGCTCGATGACTAAATATTTATTAATTAAAAATATGTATACTTTATTACTTACCTAAATCTATATGCACAAGTTCTGCTGACTGCTCATTTATCAAGATATTCTGTACATGTCTATCACCAAGTCCAAGGATGTAACCAACTATGGGGGAAAAAAAACAAAACCTCTAGTCACTGATTTCATTATTTCTAACATGCATTTAGTTATAATTTCAACTAATACCACTGGCTCTGTATGTTTAATTACTTTATACTTTTTAGCCTTTAAAAGGATATTATGTACATAATTGGACATTTTGAGTTTAAGTATAATGTAGCCAGCTACTTTAATGTATACTGCATTGTACAAACAATCTGCCAAAATTTTTTTTCTTTATCAAAAGACACAAGTTTTGGAATATCAGTGCTTTAAAAATTTACGTGGTTAGAGATTCATTATTTACCTGAGCCAAAGTAATGCATACTATATGCACTCAAATTTCTATTGTGTATTTACTTATAAACTGACAAGTCTATGGGTAAATTCATTTTTCAGTGAAACTTTCTTCTGCTGGATGAATACGTTGAACACAAATCATTAATTCATTTCAGCAGATATATATCCAGGAAAAATTGCATTTCTGTTTTTAATATTAAAAATTAATATTTTCAAAATGGCCATACTACCAAAAGTGCTATACAGATTTAATGTAATTCCAATGATGTTCTTCACAGAAATAGAAAAAGCAGTCATGAAATTCATTTGGAAAAATAAGAGCCCCAGAATAGCCAAAGCAATCCTTAGCGAGAAAAGTGAAGCAGGAAGCAAATTATACTACAGAGCTACAGTAACAAAAATGGCATGATATTGGCACCAAAACAGACATGTAGACCAATGGTACAGAATAGAAGACACAGAGACATTCCCACATAAATACAATTATCTCATACTAGACAAAGGTGCCAAGGTGCCAAAAATATACATTGGAGAAAAGATAGCCTATTCAACAAACGGTGCTGGGAAAACTGGAAATTCATATGTAGCAAAGTGAAATTAAATCCTTCTCTTTTACCCTGCACAAAATTCAACTCAAAGTGGATCAAGGACCTAAGCATTAGACCAGAGATCCCGTACCTAACTAGAAGAAAAAGTAGGCTCAAATTTTCATCACGTTGGCTTAGAAACTTAATTCCTCAATAAGACTCCTACAGCGCAAGTAGTAAAATCAAGAATCAATAAATGGGATGGATTAAAACTAAAATGCTTCTTCACAACAAAGGAAACAGTCAAGAACATGAAGAGAGAGCCTACTCTCTCTTTGCCACCTGTACCTCAGAGCATTAATCTCCAGGATATATAAAGAACTCAAAAAACAAATAACCCAATCAATAAATGGTTGAAGGAACTGAATAAGCACTTCACAGAAGAAATACAACTGCTCAACAAATATATGAAAAAATGTTCAGCATCTCTAGCAATTAGAGAAATGCAAATTAAAATTCACTGAAATTCCATCTCACTCTAGTCAGAATGGTAATTATCAAGAACACAAGTAACAATAAATGTTGGCGAGGATGTAGGGAAAAAGATATGCTCATACATTGCTGGTGGGACTGCAAATTGGTGCAATCACTCTGGAAAGCAATATGGAGATTCCTTAGAAAATTTGGAATGGAACCACCTTTCAACCCTATTCTCCTACTCCTTGGTTTATGCCCAAAGGACTTAAAATCAGCATACTACAGTGACATAGCCACATCAATGTTTATAGCAGCTCAATTCATAATAGCTAAGATATGGAGCCAACGTAGATGCCCTTCAACAGATGAATGGATAAAGAAAATGTGGTACATATACACAATGGACTATTGCTCAGCCATATAGAATGAAATTATAGCATTTGCTGGTAAATGGATGGAACTGGAGACTATCATACTAAGTGAAATAAGCCACTCCCCAAAAACCAAAGGTTAATGTTCTTGCTCATATGCAGACACCAACTCACAAGAAGGGGAGAGGGGTGGGGTGGGAGATGATAGAAGTTTACTGGCTTAGACAAAGTAGAATGAAGGGAAGAAAGTGGGGATGGAAATATGACAGACAATGTATCGGACATAACTTTCCTATGTTCTTTTATGAATATACAAGCAATGTAACTCCACATTATGTACAACCATAAAAATAGGAAGGTATAGTCTATACATGTAAAATACGTCAAAATACATTGTCATGTGTAACTGAAAAGAATAAAAATTTCTTAAAAAATTAAGAGAGATGACAGCATGTCTTAAAAAGCTTTTTTTAAAAAAAAGGTTTTTTTTAGTTATAGATGCACACAATACCTTTATTTTTATTTATTTATTTTTATATGGTACTGTGGATCAAATCCAGCGTCTCACATGTGCCAGGCAAGTGCTCTGCACTACTGAGCCACAATTCCCGCTCCTTAAAATGCTTTTAATCCAATAACAGATATCATGTAGTATTACAAAAAAATAAAATAAAATAAAATACAGGATGTGGAGTTGGGATGCCTAGGCCCTTGGTCTGCTCTGGCCTTAGCAGGTCTACTTTTTAATTTACAGTCTAAATCACTTAATTGAGATTAATGATTCTCCATGTAGATGAGAGCTTCACATTGTCTTAATTGCTTATCTAGTTTTTCCAATCTCTCAGAAATTAAAAAGTCAAAATATAGGTTACATATTAAATATTTAAATATATATCACAATTTCTATTGTCAAAAAGGATTCTATTAAATAGAATCAATCACTGGGTGACAGTACCATGGTACCATAGAAATTATGCATAAAAGAATAATAACTCAAGAAAGTAAGTCAAATGAAATTATCATCGGTTTTATTTTCAAAAGAAAGTCTCAAAAATAATTTATTGAGGGTAGAGAAAATAAGCCATATTCAAGATAAAATGGAGAAACCAGTGTCCTAAAAATCTATGAAAAGTTATGGTTAGAAACCAAGAGTCAGGATGAACACAACCTAATGAAGAAGATAGTCTAGTTTAAAAACTACCATCACCACCATCATCCCCTTGAAATTCAGAATAGAGAAGAGTCCTAATCTACTAAGATGTAGAAGAAGGTTACCAATAGAAGAAGTGGCCACACTGCGTGTATAAGCCAGTCGTTTCTCAAACCAAACAGCTGGGTCCAAGAATTTTTCCATGCAGAAGTAACGAAAAACTGGTTGAAAATTTTGGCAAATATTCATGAAGATCTCGTATTTCTCTTCAAATGACCTCCTTTGTACTTCCTTTAAATAGATCACATGTAAAATTATTTTCTTAATACTGTGTTCAACCAAGTAAATTGATGTCCACTATGTTTCTAAATGAAAAATATAATAGACATGAAGCAATAAAAATATGAGCAAGATACAAGAAACTCACAATGTGGCCAGAGAAGAAATTAGTTACAAGTAATAATAAGGACTTTTATATTAGGTTTAAGGGAAGGAGGCATATAAATAGTGACAGTTGTTTAATTTGAATGATCTTGTAATTTAGATAGAGGTAAACACAGAAATGCCAAAGGTAGCCTCAGATAATTTCAGATGGCATCACAGCACTACAGTTGTGACAAGAAACAGAAAAGGATGAAAGGATGGAAGAATCATTGATGGATGGCAAAGCAGTTGACATGTTATCTCAGATCTCTGTCCTCCAACATCTTCCTGCTATATAATACTTTTCTGAAGCAAAGCTTATCTATTTCAATGGGCTCAACTCTCTTCTGTGTCTGCTGAATAAATCTGCATCTTTGGTACAAACTCCAGCTTGATGTGCTACTTCAACTGCCCCCTTCTCTTCACTTGGCTCACTTCCAAATCCAAACAAATGATCTCTTCATCTTTGGAAAACCTCAGCCACCTTCTCTATTTTTATCTTGACAAACAGCCTCACTATTCACTTGGTCACCCCAATGATAACTGGGAGGCACTGCTTTTCAGCCTCATTTCTAATTGGCCATCAAATCTTATCAGTTCTGCCTCTTTCTTATTATTATTTTTGGCAGGGGATGTACCAGGAATGGAACTCAGGAGCACTTGACCCCTGAGTGGCATTCCAGCCCTATTTTGTATTTTGTTTAGAGACAGGGTCTCGCTGAATTACTTAGCGCCTAGATTTTGCTGAGGCTGGCTTTGAACTTGCTATCCTCCTGCCTCAGACTCCCAAGCTGCTGGGATTACAGGCGTGCCTGGCTTGCCTCCGGCACCTGGTCTGCCTCCTTAATTTTTCTTATATCTCTCCATGATTCTTGATTCCTATCATTCTTAATCTTAGCTCAGACTCCATCTCAGACTTCCAATCTGCTTTTTCAAAAGCACAACCCACAAAGCTGTTAGTTATTTTTCTAAAATGCAAATCCAACATTACTACCCTCTCAAGAGTCTTATATTGCCCACAAGTAAAGTGCAAACTTCTTAGCATTTCATAAAGCAACCCTCCATTTTTTGACCAACTACTACTTCAATCTCATCTATCTCTTCCTCCTCCTATGCTTCTTACATGCCTCCTTCCTGTTGCTTATATGCGTCTTCTGCCTGGAAACCCCACTTATTTACAAAGTTTGGTTTAAACACCTTCTCTTATTAGGTTGTTGACCTTGAGAAAAGTAAATTTTGGAATTTCTCATTTTACACAGGGGACGAGAATGTTGATTAGTCAAAAATATTTGTGAAGACTCAGCATAGTACCTAAGTAGATAGGAGGTATTCAATAAATGTTGCTGATACAGTGAATAAATATCAGACAAGATAGCCACTGACATGGCAAATATCTCTATCAATTTCATAGAAAATTATTACATAATCCTTTTTAAATTTTAATTGGCATTTTGTTTGTTAAGAATTAGCTTAACTGAATAATGTTTAAATTTCTCATCTGACAAGGGCTAGCACTTCACATAGTTCAAAATTTTCTGTTTTTACTCATACACTTTCATCCTAGTGCTATTACTTTTTTTTAACTTAGTTATCTTTAGCTATGAATAATTTTTCAATAACTTTTGAGTGCTACTCACCATCATTTTCTTTTGGCATTGAAAAACACTGAAATCATTTGGCCTATATCTTTTGTGAGCCCCATCTTCATTGTTAACAAGAAATTCACCAATAGGGACAGTTCCTGTGCACCACTCAAGAACACCACTTCTCTGAGAGAGGGGAACCACCTAAAATTAAATTAAATATCTTTTGATTATGGATGGCCATTAAGGAGCAATTGATGATCATTCAACTAACAGTCAGTGCAAAGTATTTTTTCCAAGTTGGATTAATAGTTCTCTCCATAGGAGACAAAGTTCCTTGGAAGAACACAATAGGAAATGAACTTAACCTCCAAGAATATGATTTTCTAGACTTTTGCTTATACTTGTAAGAATCTACCCATCTCTCAATCCTCATGATTTCCTGAGATATCATTCCTCTTAATTATAGTCATCATTATCTGCTATTGATACCCAATGTGTACCCTTCACAGGAGAGGAATTAAGTTTGCTTTCCTTACACTTGATTGATTGATTGATTGATTGAGACAGAATTTTACTATGTTGCCCAGGCTGGTCACAAATTTGCAATTCTCCTGTCTCACAACTTCTCAAGTAGCTGGGATTACAGGTGTGCGCCACCATGTCCATCTGCTTCCCTTATACTTTTATTATCAAACTTGAGGAATTTCACCTAGAAAACTTTTACCCATAAATGTGGTCTCAATTTTAAAATACCTTAATTACTGAAACTATGTATTTTCTTGCTTTACATCTTATTAGCTTCACCATAAGAAAATGTATTCCTAAACATAAAATAAGAAAATTTACTGAGACAGCTGTTTTGTAAAATTATGGGGTATAATAGAGTATAAAAGTGACATAAACAAATATCCTTTTACATCATAAACAACTATGTCAAATCTAAGATTTTCCCCAAATTTCCTGGGAGATAAAGCTTCCTTTGTACTCTGCTAATCTCATGCCCCTCCCCACCATCAAGATGAGTGTTAGTTTATAAAGTTCATTTTTTGGGTATATTTTTCATTTAGACTATGCATACCTAGTTGCAAACTTTAAATAAAGATGTATGTACATACATCTACATATATACATACATTCTACAATATGTATGTATATATGTTTGCTTTTTTTTTACTCAATACTGCTACTTTAGCTCTAAGCTAATCATTTTCACAACTGGATACTGTAAAAACATACAATTGTCCAATTTACCCAGTTTGCACATTAACATTTACATTGTTTCCAGATTATCCTGAAATACTGATACAATGGCAGTCTTCTGGTGACCATATTTCAGTTTTTCTAGGAACTGAATAGCTTTGTGAATAGGGTATATGCATTTTCAAATTCATTAGATATTGCTAGGTACTATCCAAAGTGATTGGACCAATATGCACACCTACCAAATGAGTTATTCCTTGACCTTCCCAATACTCTTATTAGGTTTTCATATTTTGCTAATTTAAGAATATATAATTTGGGGGCTGGGGCTGGTGCTCAGTGGCAGAGCACTTGCCTAGCATATGTGAGGCACTGGTTTCAATCCTTAGCATCTACAACTACAAAAATTTTTTTTTAAAAAAAGAGTATATAATTTTATCACATTGTGGTTTTAATTTGTATTTTCTAGATGACTAGCACAGTATCATTTGATAGGCTGACTGGCCCCTCAAATGTTTTCTTCTTATGAATTACCATTTTGTATTTTTCCCTTTTTTCTAATGGATTATCTTTTTATTACTAGCATGTGACAGTTCTTTATATATTCTGTATATAAATCCCTTGCATTACAACAATCCTTTGTTATTATTATATTCATTTTCTCAGTTGATCCCTTGTCTTTATATTCTTAATTCTATACATTTTTAGTTTAATGTACTGAAATATGTTGAACTATTTTATGTTTTGTGTCCTAAGGACACAATTATTATTTTCATAATATACATTCATTGAGACTCAATATACTATGTATTACACACAATGCTGAGGTATTGAGATTTGAGTGATAAGCAAGACAGAGGAAGACTATGCTCTCTAAAAGAGAGAGGACATACACTTATAAATGTTCCATGGTGCCAGATAATATATATAATAGAAAAAAAGAGGGACTGTGGGGTTGTGGGTCAGTGGCAGAGCACTTGCTTGGCATGTGTGAGGCACTGAGTTCAATCCTCAGCACCAGAAATAAATAAAGTAATAAAAAATAAAGGTACATCAACAACTAAAAAATGTTTAAAAAAAGAAAAAAACATAAATTTTTAAAAAAGAGAAAAATGAGTAGTAGCAACATGGTCTGAGAAGGGGTCTCTGAGGAGGCAACGCGGGAGCAGAAAACATTATGAAGGGAGGGGCACCCAGTGCCAAGATCTGGGGGAAGAACATTCCAAGCAGATGAAGTACAAAAGCACTAAGGTTAAAAAAAAAAAAAAAAAGAAGGTGTATCTGTGCTACCGAAAAAAAGATTGTCAAGTATACATAATTCCTCTACCACAAGCAGAGACAAGAGATAAGATGGAGAGTGTGGTGGATAAGGCTGGAGAAAGAAAACAATCACTTTCATTTAGGGATAATGTGAACTCATCAGGAGTTTTGAACAAATAAGTGACAAATTCTGTCTTAGACATTCTAAAAAGAATTACTCTAACTGATGCAAATTAGAATTAGGTTTTGGGGGCCAAGAGAAGTAAATGCTTAATTTGATGTTATAGTATATAGATAGCAGTGACTGTAGGAGGAGGGAGGCAGTGGCAGAGATGGTGAAAAGTGATTCTACTGAAGGTAAATCAACAGGACTTGCAGATGAAACAGACATAAGATTTGAGAAAGAGAGGAGTGTTAAATGATCCCTGATATTTGATGATATTTTTGCTAAGTATTTTAGAAGTTATGACAACATTACAATTATGTTTTTTAAAAGACACATTATCTTACAGATCTATACACCAAAATATTTATAAATGATATGACATATTGTTTCAAAATAATATTGCGAGGGGGAAGAAGTGGGTAGAAGTAGAAATGAAACAAAACCGTCCATGAATAATTATTAAAGTAGGTGATTGGGACAAGAAGGTTTCTATATACATTATATAAACATTTTTATATATACATTATATATATATATATATATATATATATATATATATATATATATATATATATANTATATATATATATATATATATATATATATATATATATACATTTTTTATTACATATATACATTTTCTGTTAAATATATACACTTTTTATTATATGTATACATTATATATACAGTATGGTCTCCTTTTGTATATTTTTGAAATTTTCCATAATAAAAGTGAAAAGAAAATAAGGCTCCTAGGCTTTTGTCTAACCAACTGAGTAAAGGTGGTGCTATTCCCCTCAGCTGATTACTTTCAGTTTGGGGTATTCTGAGAATTAAGTGATTAATCAAGAGTTCTACTTTATACTATTGAGTTTGAGATATCTCTTAGCATTCTATATAACACACCTTATGAGGAAGCAGCCCCTACAAAAGGCTATATATGAGGTGAAAAGTCTTCATTTACTGAGCAAAGGAAAAACAGGGTGTCATAAGCAGGCTAGATGTCCAAAGAGCAAAAGAATCAGAAGACTGATTTACAAGCCTCAATCTAATTTTTCCAGGAACTCGCATGACCTCTTTAAGGCCAGGCCTGCTGCCGTGAAGCTCAATAACACCATAGACACCACCCCTAAAGATGTTCTTTGCATTTTTTTATCTATTTTCCTTGTCAAGAGTAAGAAATCCTTAAGGCCTAGAGCTATTTTTTATGACTTTTCTATCCCTGATACCAGGCAGAATAAGTAACACAATAATAGGCATTTAAGCTAACATTTATTGAACAAATGAATGAATGATCTCATGGCCTTTCCAACTAATTTCGCTTCCTATGTAATTACCTCTAAATGTCTCCCTCCCAGGAAATCCTGTCCTATCTTTGACTTTGAGCTAGCTATGACTTTTAATGCTTGATCACATTAATATTTTTGCATTATAGTATAGGCCATCTAAGGTTTCCTTTCCACTGACTGCTCCCTATCAGTATCTTGTTCTGGGGTGGGGGGAAATTAAGCCCTTATTTTTCTCTGAGAAACAATACCAATAATCAATAAGTGGATGGCATCAAATTAAAAAGCCTCTGGAGAGCAAAGGAAACAATAAAGAACATGACAAGAGAGCCCACAGAACAGCAGAAAAATCTTTGCCACCTGTACCTCAGATCATTAATATCCAGAATATATAAAAACTAAAAAAACACCACCAAAATAACCCCAAATAATAAACGGGTTAAAGAACTCAACAGATACTTCTGAAAACAAATACAAATGGCCAAGAAATACATGAAAAAATGTTCAACATCTCTAGTGATTAAGGAAATGCAAATCAAAACTACATGGAGATTTCATCTCATTCCAATCAGAATGGCAATTATCAAAAATATAAATAATAATAAGTGTTGGCACTGATGTATGGAAAAAGATACAGTCATACCTCATTGGTGGGACTGCAAATTAGTGCAACAACTCTGGAATGCAGTATGGAAATTTCTCAAAAAAATTAGGAATGGAACCACCATATGTTCCAGCTACACCGCTATTGCATAATGTAAGGATGCAGCCACATCAATGTTTATAACAGCACAATTCACGATAGTTAAGCTATGGAACCAATTTAGGTGCCCTTCAATAGATGAATAGATAAAGATAATGTGGTATATATACATAATGGAGTATTACTTAGCCATAAAAAATAGAATTATGGCATATCCTGGTAATTGGATGGAACTGGAGACAATCATACTAAATAAGAGAGACCTAGGAAGTCAAAGGTCAAATGTTTTCTCAGATATGTGAAAGCTAGTCCAAAATGGGGAAAAAGAAAAGGAGAGATTCCATCAAAATAAACAATCAGTGGAGTAGATGAGGAGACTGGGAGGAATGAGTAGGGATGGGAAAAGGGAACAACAGTGGCGTGAATCCGACCTATGTACATAACACCACAGTGAATCTCACCATTATGCATATGCACAAGGCACTAATTAAAAAAAAACTATAATAGCAGAAAGATCAATAGAGTAGAAGGAAGGGAACAGGAGAAGAGAGAAGGGGAAGGAAAGGAGAAGGGAGAAGGGGAGGGAAAGGAGAAGTACTTTGGAGTAAATTAGAGCAAATTATATTTCATGACTTTTTTTCTTTTCTCCTTTTTTATTTTTTAATTTGTTCTAATCAGTTATACATGACAGTAGGATACATTTAGACACATTTTATACAAATGGAGCACAACTTCTTACTCTGGCTGTAGATGGTGTAGAGTCACATGGATAGTGTAATCATACATTTATACAGGGTAATAATGTTCCTTTCATTCCACAATCCTTCCCACCCCCACACCTCTTCCCCTTCCCTCTCCTCCCCTCTGCACAATCCAAAGTTCTTTCATCCCCACCCCCCATTATGGATCAGTATCCACTTATCAAAGAAAACATTCAGCCTTTGACTTATTTTACATAGGGTTTGACTTATTTTACATAGCATGATATTCTCCAGCTCCATCCATTTACCTGCAAATACCATAATTTCATTCTTCTTTAAGGCTGAGTAGTATTCCATTGTATATATATATATACACACCACATTTTATTTATCCATTCATCTGTTGAAGGGCATTTACGTTGGTTCCACAATTAAGCTATTGTGAATTGAGCAGCTATGAACACTGATATGGCTGCATCATTATAGTATGCTGCTTTTAAGTCCTTTGGGTATAAACTGAGGAGTGAGTTAGCTGGGTCAGATGGTGGTTCTATTGCAAGTTTTCTGAGAAATCTGCTTTCTATAGTGGTTGCACCAACTTGCAGTCCCACTAACAATGTATGAGTGTACCTTTCTCCCCATATCCTCGCCAATACTTACTATTGCTTGTATTCTTGATAACTGCCATTCTGATGAGAGTGAGATAAAAATCTTAGTTTTGTTTCTCTAATTACAAGAGATGATGAATATTTTTTATGTTTGTTGATGGATTGTGTTTCTTCCGTGAAATGTCTCTTCAGTTCCTTAGGCATTTATTGATTGGGTTATTTGCTTTTTTGGTGTTAAGTTTTTTGAGTTCTGTATATGTCCTGGAGATTAGTTTATCTGAGGTGTGTGTGGCAAAGATTTTCTCCCATTCTGTAGGCTCTCTCTTCATTTGTTGTTTCCTTTGCTGAGAAGAAGCTTTTTAGTTTCAATCCATCCCATTTACTGATGCTTGCACTTTCAGAGTCTGATAAAGGAAGTCAGGTCTTAAGCCAATATGATAAAGATTTGGGCCTATTTTCCCTTCCATTAGGTGCAGGGTCTCAGTTCTAGTGTCTTAAGTCTTTGATCCACTTTGAGTTGAATTTTGTGCAGGTGTGAGAGAGAGAGGTTTAATTTCATTGTGCTACATATGGATTCCCAGTTTTCCCAGCACCATTTGTTGAATAGCTATCTTTTCTCCAATGTATGTTTTTGGCACCTTGGTCTAGTTTGAGATAACCATATTTATGTGTGTTTGACTCTGTGTATTCTGTTCTGTACCATTGGTCTACATATTTATTTTGGTGCCAATATCATATGTTGTTTTTGTTACTATCCTCTGTAGTATAGTTCAAGGTCTGGTATTGTGATACCTCCTGCTTTACTCTTCTGTAAAGGATTGCTTTGGCTTTTCTGGGTCCCTTATTTTTACAATGGAACTTCATGATTGCTTTTTCTAGTTCTATGAAGAATGTCATTGAGATTTTTATAGGAATTGGATTAAATCTGTATAACACTTTTGGTAGTATGGCCATTTTGACTACATTAATTCTGCCTATCCAAGAGCACAGGAGATCTTTCCATCTTCTAAAGACTTCTTCAATTTCTTTCTTTAGTGTTCTGAAGTTTTCATTGTATAGGTCTTTTACCTCTTTTGTTAGATTGATTCCCAAGTATTTTATTTATTTATTTTGAGGCTATTGTGAATGAGTAGTTTTCCTAATTTCTCTTGCTGTGGATTTAACACTGATGTATAGAAATACATTTGATTTATGGTAATTGATTTTATATCCTGCTACTCTGCTGAATTCATTTATGAGTTCTAGAAATTTTTTGGTGGAACTTTTTGGATATTCTAAATATAGAATCATGTCATCCACAAATAGTGATAGTTTTGAATTCTTCTTTTCCTATTCATATCAGTTTCTTTCATCTGTCTGATTGCTATGACTAGAGTTTCAAGGACTATGTTAAATAGAAGTGGTGAAAGAGGACATCACTGTCTTGTTCCAGTTTTTGGAAATGCTTTTAATTTTTCTCCATTTAGAATAATGCTGGCCTTGGGCTTAGCATAAGTAGTTTTTATAATGGTGAGGTATGTTCCTACTATGCCTAGTTTTTCTAGTGTTTTGAACATGAAGAGGTGCTATATTTTGTCACATGCTTTTTCTGCATCTATTGAGATGATTGTATGATTCTTGTCTTTAAGTCTTTTGATGTGATGAATTACATTTAATTTCCGTATATTGAACCAACTTTGCATCCCTGGGATGTACCCCACTTGATCATTATGCACTATCTTTTTAATATGTTTTTGTATGCAATTTGTCAGAATTTTATTGAGAATTTTTGTGTTTCTGTTCATTAGGAATATTGGTCTGAAGTTTTCCTTCCTTGATGTGTCTTTGTCTGGTTTTGGCTTCAGGATGATACTAGTCACATAGAATAAGTTAGAAAGGTTTCCTCCTTTTCTACTTCATGGACTAATTTGAGGAGTATTGGTATTAATTCTTCTTTAAAGGTCTTGTAGAACTTGGCTGAGAATCTGTCTAGTCCTGAGCTTTTCCTGGTTGATAGGCTTTGGATGGCATCTTCTATTTCATTGCTTGAAATTGATCTATTTCAATTATGTATGTCCTCCCTATTCACTTTGGGTAGATCATATGTATCTAGAAATCTGTAGATGTCTTTGAGATTTTCTATTTTATTGGAGTATAAATTTTCAAAATAGTTTCTAATTGTCTTCTGTATTTCAGTAGTGTCCATCATGATATTTCCTTTTTCATCATAAATTTTTAGTAATTTGAGTTTTCTGTTAGTGTAGCTATTTATTTTTTCAAATAACCAACTTTTTATTGTTAAATGTTATGTGTAATTAAAGACAATGAATAAGAAAATGTTTTAAAAATTAGCAATAACCAGGGGGAGGGAGGAGGCGAGGGTAAGGGAAATACCTGGGAGTGATTCGGGCCAAATTTTATTGTGTAACATTTTGTGCATGTATGAATAAATAACAAATCCCACCAAAAAAAAAAAAAAAAAACTAGCATTAAAAAAGATTAATCTTTAAAGAAATAGATTATTTTTTTTCTACTTGAGATCAGGGTCTCACCTGGATGTTGGTTGATGGAGAAATAGTTGGAGTGTTAAAAGGCAAATAACAGTGTTTTCTCTGGTAAAACCAAACCAGAGCAAACTAACCAACCAAAACCAAACAAAACTCTAAAATAGCCTATCTCAACTGAGCATCACAGTATTTCATGTGGTATCACACAAAAAATGCTGACGGCTATTTTCTCAATTCTGCCAAGATACAGAGCTATATCACTGTAATTAAAGAGAAATGACGTTAATTCATTATATACAGTGAATGCCTTAGGACATTATGGCTTCTCTCTCAGAATGCTAAGAAGAATACTTTGAAATACACATCATATAGAACAGAAAAATATTGGCACAGGCAGGATTGAAAGGCTAAATGTAAACCTTTTTTCAACAATTAAACACTATTTATTAGTTTCCATTATAGGTCTTTCACCTCTTTGGTTAGATTGATTCCCAGGTATTTTATTTTCTTTGAGGCTATAGTGAATGGAGTAGTTTTCCTAATTTCTCTGAGGGTTCATCACTGATGTATAGAAATGCATTTTATTTATGGGTGTTGATTTTATATCCTGTTTCTTTGCTGAATTCATTTATTAATTCTCAAAGTTTTCTGGTGGAGTTTTTTTGGACCTTCTAAATATAGAATTATGTCATAAGCAAATAGTGATAGTTTGAGTTCTTCTTTTCCCATCCGTATCCCTTTAATTTCTTTTGTCTAATTGTTCTGACTAGAGTTTCAAGGACTATATTAAATAGGAGTTGTGAAAGAGGGTATCCCTGTCTTGTTTGAGTTCTTAGAAGGAATACCTCCAATTTTTCTCCATTTAGAATGCTGGCCTTGAGCTTAGTATAAATAGTTTTTACAATGTTGAGGTATGTTCCTACTATCCCTAGTTTTTCTAGTGTTCTGAACATGAAAAGGTATGTATTTTATCAAATGCCTTTTCTGCATCTATTGAGATGATCGTATGATTTTTAAGTCTATTGATGTGATGAATTCATTTCATTGATTTTGTATATGGAACCAACTTTGCATCCCTAGGGGGTTCATCCTATCTTTTTAATATGTTTTTGTGTGCGAATTGCCAGAATTTCATTGAGAATTTTTGTGTCTCAGTTCATTAGGAATATTGGCCTGAAGTTTTCTTTCCTTGATCTGTTTTTGTCTGGTTTTGGCATCAGGGTGATACTAGTTGCATAGAATGAGTATGAAAGGGTTCCCTCCTTTTCTATTGAATGAATAATTTGAGGAGTACTGGTATTAATTCTTCTTTGAAGGTCTTGTAGAACTTGGCTGAGAATCTGTCTGGTCTTGGGCTTTTCTTGGTTGGCAGACTTTTGATGGAGTTTTCTATTTCACTGCTTGAAATGGATCTGTTTAAATTGTTTATGTCCTCCTGATTTGGTTTGGGCAGATCATATTTCTCTAGAAATTTGTGTCTTCAATATTTTCTATTTTATTGGAGTATAAATTTTCAAAATAGTTTCTAATTATCTTCTGTATTTCAATGGTATCTGTCACATTTCCTTTTTAATCACGAATTTTAGTAATTTGAGTTATTGCTCTCCTTTTCATTAGGGTGGCTAAGGGTGTATCAATTTTATTTATTTTTTCAAAGAACCATCTTTTTGTTTTGCCAATTTTTTCAATTGTTTCTTTTGTTTCAATTTCATTGATTTCAGCTCCGATTTTTACATATATATTTCTTTAGTTGTAGGTGGGCACAATACCTTTATTTTATATTTATGTGGTTCTGAGGATCAAATGCAGTGCCTCACACATACCAGGCAAGCACTCTTTCACTGAGCCCCAGCCCCAGCCCCTCAGCTCTGATTTTAATTATTTCCTGTCCTCTACTACTTTTGGTGTTGATTTGTTCTTTTTCTAGGTCTTCGAGATGTAATGTCAGGTCATTTATTTGTTGACTTTTATCTTCTTTTAATGAATGAGCTCAATGCAATGAACTTTCCTCTTAGCATTGCCTTCATAGTGTCCCAAAGATTTTTGGTATGTGTATTGGAATTCTCATTTACCTCTAAGAATTTTTTTTTTTTTTTTTTAGTACCAGACTGCTATGACCTTACTCAAGGAAACCCATGGAATGTAGGGACACCAAGACTCATGGATGGGCCAGAGGTTGAGAGATCATTACCAGATTCTCAGAACAGGAAAAATAGGGTGCAGGACAGTGAAGAGCAGAGGCAACCTACACATTTTGCTCCTTTTGATCTATGTAATAGAGAGAGATCAAAGGGTTAAGAATGAAGTACTCATTGGTAACTGGTAATGAAACTAAGCATTTGAGGACATAAAGCTCACCTTTTCAGCTGTGTCTTTTTGATGAACTCTAAGACATTCCTTCAAAAATATTTTGGTAACATTGCCTGTGAGGCCCAGTACATATGCTGGGAACCAACTGTTGAAGCACAGATGTAAGATCTGCCCTCCCTGTGCTGTCAATCTAGCAGCCTACTCAAGTATCTGTGCACCACAGCTTGTCAGAACTATGCACAGTTCTACACATTCACAGCGCTAGCTTTTTGAACTTTGCTTGAATGGCTTGACTTCGTGTTAATTGTTCAAAGCAGGATACAATTTTCTTTCTAATTGATACATAAGTATGGCTCTTCTCAGATGACATATAAGCCTATGGATTTAGCAGAAAATTTAAGGGCCCATTTGCTAACTTTATTTTTCTTGTGCAGCAAATGTCAGTTCAGGTTTTGCTGGTCAAGCACACCTTATAATGGGCTTTGGTAATTTAGCTCCTAGGAATGGCTTGGTTACAGAACCCCATAAAAGTTTATTGACTTCTGCTTGCTGGCTTAGGTGGTAGGTTAGAATGTACATCAGAAACTAGCTTCATCAAGTTTATTTTTTAAATTTTTTTTGAGAATTTTAATATTTATTTTTTAGTTTTCGGCAGACACAACATCTCTGTTTGTATGTGGTGCTGAGGATCGAACCCGGGCCGCACGCATGCCAGGCGAGTGCGCTACCACTTGAGCCACATCCCCAACCCCGCTTCATCCAGTTTAATGATTTCATTACAGAGCAGTTTGCGTGCTCAAGTACTTCTCTAAGAATTTTTTTTATCTCCTCCCTGATATCTTCTGCTATCCGTGTGTTATTTAATTGCTTTGGCTATTCTGGGTCTTTTGTTTTTTCCAAATGAATTTCATGATTGCCTTTTCTATTTCTATAAGGAATGTTGTTGGGATTTTAACTGGAATTGCATGAAATCTGTATAACACTTTTGGTAGTATGGCCATTTTGACTATATTAACTCTTCCTATCCTAGAACATTGGAGATCTTTCCATCTTCTATGGTCTTTTTAAATGTCTCTCTTTAGTGTTCTATAGTTCTCTCTTTGTCTACCAGTAGAAACTTTAGACCCTTTTGCAAACCTGCTTTATATTGCAGGTATTAACTGAACACATCATTTCTGTTTATTGTGACAAAACTGTAATTGTCTAAACAGGAACTATTTGGTTTAAAGCTGTATATTGTTTGCATTGGGTGCTATTAATATCGATCTCCTTTTTAAAGGCAAGACACCAGAAACCTGCTGGGACACCACAAGATTATAGGATAGAAACTATAACACCTTGGATTCCCATTGCTATAGGGGAAGATAAAGAAAAAGCATGAAAACACAAGGGAAGAAAGTGCCCCAAACAAACCAAGATGTTACAATAATAGAATAATAATAATTATTTCATCTACTGTGCTGGCAATAATTCATTGCCAGCACAGTAGATGAAATGTCAAGAGGAGGAGTTCAGAATGTACATTATTAAAATGATCTGCAAATCTGAAAATAAACCAAACAGAAATTCTTGAAATGAAGAAAACAATAAACCAAAATAAAAATTCAATAGAAAGCATCACCAATAGACTAGATCACTTGGAAGACAGAGCCTCAAACATTGAAGACAAAACATACAATCTTGAAAATAAAGTTGACCACACAGTGAAGATTGTAAGAAACCAAAAACAAAACCTCCAATAATTATGGGATAACATGAACACACAGAGATACAAAGCAAAGGAATATACAATCTCTTCAATGAAATAATATCAGAAAAATTTCCAAACATGAAGAATGAATTGAGAAATCAAATACAAGAGGCTTACAGGACACCAAATGTATAAAATTACAACAGATCTAGCTGGGAAAACTGGAAATCCACATGCAGCAAAATGAAATTAAACCACTATCTCTCACCATGCACAAGGCTCAGCTCAAAATCGATCAAGGACTTAGGAATAAAACCAGAGACCTTACGTCTAATAGAAGAAAAGTAGGCCCTAATCTCCATCATGTGGGATTAGGCCCCAACTTCCTTAATAAGACTCCTGTGGCGCAAGAATTAAAATCAAGAATCAATAAATGGGATGGAATCAAACTAAAATGTATCTTCTCAGCAAAAGAAACAATCTGTGAGATGAATACATCTTGGGAGCAAATCTTTATCCCTCATACATCAGACAGAGCCCTAATCTCTGGGCTATATAAAGAACTCAAAAAGCTAAACGCAAAAAAAAAAAAAAAAAAAAAAAAAACAAACCAAATAAACCAATCAATAAATGGGCCAAGGACCTGAAGAGACACTTCTCAGAAGATGATATACAATCAATCAACAAATATATGAAAAAATATTCTTCATTGCTAGCAATTAGAGAAATGCAAATCAAAACTACTCTAAGATTTCATCTCCAGTCAGAATGGCAGCTATTAAGAATATAAACAACAATAAGTGTTGGTGAGGATGTGGGGAAAAAGGTACATTCATACACTGCTGGTAGGAGACTGCAAATTGGTGCAGCCAATATGAAAAGCAGTGTGGAGATTTCTTGGAAAATTGGGAATGGAACCACCATTTGACCCAGCTGTCCCTCTCCTCAGTCTATACCCAAATGACTTTAAAACAGCATACTACAGAGACACAGCCATATCAATATTTATAACAGCACAATTCATAATAGCTAAACTGTGGAACCAACATAGATGCCCTTCAATAGATGAATGGATTAAAAATATGGTATATATACACAATGGAATATTACTCAGCAATAAAAGAGAATAAAATCATGGCATTTGCAGGTAAATGGATGGAGTTAGAGAAGATGAAGATATGAAGTTAGTCAATCCCCAAAAACCAAATGCCCAATGTTTTCTTTGATGTACGGAGGGTGATTTATAGTAGGGAATAAAACCAGAGACCCTGCGTCTGGGAGGGGGAGCATGAGAGGAATAGATGAACTCTAGATAGGGCAGAGGGGTGGGAGGAGAAAGGAGAGGGCATGGCATTAGACATGATGGTGGAATGTGATGGACATTATTATCTAAAGTACATGTATGAAGACATGAATTGGTGTAAATATACTTTGTATACAACCAGAGACATGAAAAACTGTGCTCTATATGTGTAATAAGAATTATAATGCATTCCAATGTCATATATAAATAAAGAATTATTTAAATTTAAAAAAAACACAACAAAAAGAAACATTTGCTGATTCTTTGTCCAAAGAAAATCATATTTTCTTGGTGAAGCAACAGAATACAAACTAGTTACCTTATATGTACAGATAGTCAATTTCCTCTTCCTAGTTTCAGTGTTTCTCTGCAGTAATGTATTACACATCTGGAAAACCTGCTGCATGACAGCATCTTGTCTCAGGTCATCACGGCCCTTCAGAATAATCAAACATAAATAAATAAGCACAGTTCATTTTATTACAAAACCTACACAAAAGTCATCTGAGGATACAAAAATATACTCAAAAGTCAATCTGATCACCAGCACTCTCTTAAATAATTAAGACCTACCGTTAATCTTTCATTTAGAATAAGCTAACACTGAGGAAGCAGACTGATAGGAAAAAGAAGTTTCCCCTAACTTATTTTGTAATCAAACTAACTGAATTTCCCCACCTGTGGGCACACTGCAAAATACCTAAGTGGAGGAGTACTTATCTCTTCACTGTTCTCCAGCAGGGACCAAAGAATCCCTGAGTAAACACAAAAGGAGGAATACTGTTGTACCCTTCTGGTGCAACTAACTGCATCTGGCACAGTGCCAAGCCCAGTATACTGAGGCAAAGGTCTTTAACTTGTCCTAATCGTGGAAATAAGCCACAACTACCAAAAGATTTTTTCACAACAAACAAGTTAATTGTTCACCTCATTGTGTCTGTGCATGTTAACAAGTATAGTCTTTTACTTGAATCAACTGTATAATAATGATAGTCTTTCAGAGACTTAAAAAAATAGAAAGCACATTGTGGTTCTAAAAAATAGTGCATTTTTATTTCACAAGTTTTTCTCACTTGTAATTATTCAAAATAAATATTTAACATAAAGCAGAAAAGGGTGGGGTTGTGGCTCAGCGGTAAAGCACTTGCCTCACATGGGCGAGGCCCTGGGTTTGATCCTTGGCACCACATAAAAATAAATAAGTAAAATAAAAGTATTGTATCCAACTACAATTAAAAAAATATATTCAAAAAAATAAAGCAGAAATGATATCAATGAGTTTTTTTTTTTTTAATGTTGATGTCATTAATACTCTAAAGGTTACAACCCAAAGGGAACTCTTACCTTGACAAGCTGTCTCCTTTCCTTGCCATCAGAGCCTACACAATCTATTATTTTTGGTAAATTTAAACCTCCTGCTAAACGAAATTCTGTTTTAAATGACTGAACAGTCACTAGATTTCCATATTCTCCAGTGGGATCCACCTAATGAAAAGTATAAAATTATGAAAACAAGTCAGATACATTATTTGCATTTAAACATAAATAAATTATAAATGGCAATTTTAAGATTAAAAAGGAACGAATGACATTGTGCTGTTGGTTGAGAACTATAACTTTACTTTCTGTTTAATGAAAGAACATATTACATTGGAAAGTTTTAAAAAATTACATATAGATAACATTAAATTTATTTTCCTAAATACTTTTAATAAAACTAAGGCACATCAAGTTAGAAAAGAGTTGCTGAAAAATCAGAACCCAAGTGTTGTTACTTACATATGTTAAGTCATCTAAGAAATAACAAAATTCCTTACAACATGTACATTTTGAAAAGGGTGGCAAGGATTTTTCTTGATGACAGTGATTAAATCTGGTATTTTTCAGGATATATTCAGCTAACTAACTTAGCTGATATAGCTGGAAAGATATCAGTTAATCCACATGATGCAGCTATAGTTCAAATTCAGTGACAATCTGTACTAAGCACTGAAGTGCAAATTCAATGGGGAGATTTACAATGTACTTAACATGATCATTTTCTAAACTATAACCTTTATTATTACACATATCCCTGTCAACATGGTGCGTCTAGCAATAAAAGATCATTATGACATACCTAGATGTATCATGATCACATAGTCTAATACATATTGCAATACTTAATCACAGCTGATAAAGTCTATCAAATACCAAATCTTTTTAAAGAAAATTAAAGGAAAAACAATGGGGAATTTTCTTTCTAAGTCAAAAATTAGTCTTGGTTTAAGCACATGAAAATTGTCCTTCTTCTGGCCAGTGAAGGTAGCAGCTACAGACCTTCAAAAGATGTAAAACAGAAGGCAAAGGAAAAGGTGTAAAACAGAAGGCAAAAGGTGTAAAACAGAAGGCAAAGGAAAAGGAAGTAGAAGCCTTTGTTTATTTTAAGACTTTGGCAAAGGGAATCTAATGCAATCCAATGCAATCTCTAGGGTGAACCACAAAATTTTCAATATATAACCACTTTTGAATATACAAAAATATTATTTTAATTAGGTTCAATCTAATAAAGTAGCTTAATTTAAAAAATCAAGAATTAATGGTAAATTACCTTAATTTCCATAGTAGGAACAATAACATCTTCTAAATTCTTAAGTTTGGTAATTGGTTGGTCTGCTGGAATATTGATGCCTTCTGTATTTAAAAATAAAGAGATTTTAGTGACAACTGCAAACTGAGGAACAACAGTGTAGGTCAAACAGGAGCAGCAACACTAATTCTTTCAAACATACTTCTCTGAGTTTTCCACTGAGTGGCATCTAAGTTTGCTAATATAATATAAGCATCACAAAGTGCCTCAATATTCTTGATCATCTGAGGTCTCTTACTTCTGATAGTACATATTATTTTGTTTGCAGCCTCTGTTCGATCCTATTAACGAAGAACAGTGAATTATAAAAACAATGAGAAAAACAAAATTTATGCACAGATCTTGATGATGGAAAAACTGTAAGTCATCAGAGACAAACAAAATAGTCACCATATGAATGAAATACAAGGAAAGTATTATTATCTCAAGTGTCAATATTTGGTAACTTCCAAAAACCTATTTTTCACTGCTGTGAAGAAAAAAACTGCTATCTATACTTTGAAAAATATTCAGAAGTTCTGAACTAATTTTATCATAATAGCCAAAGATTTAAAAACCAAATACTATCAACAACATGAATTCTTAAAAATCCCCAATACTTAGGAAAGAAATAATCTGGGAAAAAATGAATATTACAAATGAAATACCTCATCAAGCTGAGAGCTTTGTTTAGGTGCATTTTTAGTTACTCGACTCCTTCTTGTTGTCTCTGGTTTGGTCAAAAATTCATCTTTGTTTGCATTTGCTAAGGCCAATATAATAAACAAAGTATGATGGGGGTGATCCATTGAAATCCTAGAGATGAGCTGTCAGAAAATTAAGAACTATTAGTTTTGCACAAATTAAAAAAAAAAAAGCAGGAAGTCCACTTTTGTTTTTTTTTTTTTAAACTATCAAAAGGCATGTTACTGTCTATACATGGCAATGGGTGGATGTCTGAGTGTGAAAGCACCAGAGAGGTACATGAAGAGAGAGACTGAATAACAGCCTCTGTAAAATACTAAAATTTGTATTTTCATTTCCTAGAGAGGAAGAGTAATATACACTTTACATAGTATATAGTAATATGCAAGAAAGCAATTATTGTGTTTTGATGTTCAGATCTACTTACATTATTGAGGACTTCATGAAATCCTAGGCCTCCCATCATTTTGGTCCCCATTCTAGCAGCCAATTGGTACATAAGAGGCAAAAATTTATATGATGAAATCTTCATTCCATCTCTCTACAAATTAAGAAAGAAATTTCAAATATTCTCATATCTAAGCAAAGAAATTATTCTAAAATAAAGTTCTTCTACTAGAATGACCTAATGATTGTTAATAAAACATTGCTAACTACATTTTTTTCTTTGTCACTTATGCTATCTGCAAGTCTTTCTAATGGATATAAATAATTCATAAGTAAAAACATTTGGTCCTACGTTAAATTGTACTCAGAAAAGGAGTGTTGGCACTGTTTATATTCCAGTGACTCTGAGGAGGATAATGTGGATCTGAGCACTATTGTGATCTTGACTCCTGAGAAACTGGACTGCAATAAACGGAATAATTATTTTTCTCTATATACCAAAAGTAATAGAATTTAGTGTGCACTACAGCAGAGACTGGTTGAATCTATTATAAGTCTTATCACTTTTTTGTCTAGGAGAATTATTTTTACTATTAACCTTCAAGTTAACAAACATACACATTTTGGCATCATATCTTTAATATTAGGTATCATCACTAAAATATGAGGTTTTTAAATAAAAACTAAACAAGTATGGTTTCTTGTTGTTTTCTTTAAAAATATTGTTTTTCCAATTGGAAAAGTAATTCATTTTTGAAAATAATCCCCCAAAGCTAAAATTAAGGGAAAAAATCTACTTGTGATCATATAATTTCTTGACTGCTTTCCAAATTCCCCAATCTAGCTCTCCATTTTAGGTATTCTCCTGTGGTAACTGTAGATGTGGGAAAACACTGACACAAATTCTCTGACTTCCATACAATCCTGTGTTACTTGGAGTTTATCAAGTACCTTTTAAAACACAAGCCTGAATGTTGAATTGAACAAGATTTACCTTCATCATGCCATTGACTTCAGAAACTCCAGAATTTTCAAGCCAAAGTGAACAAAGTCGGAATACCCACATATCATGTTCTTCTCCACTTAATAAACAGTTGATGTAATTTTCAACTGCTTTACATAAGAAGCGTTTACGATCCTCTTTCAATGCACGGAGCGCACATTCATCCAGCTCCAGCTCTCTCTGAACCTTTACTGTGTATCTTGCATTGGACAATTAAAGTAAAACACAAAGCCATAAAATTTCACAGAACTAAAAAAAAAAAATATGTGATCTCTCTCTCTCTCTCTCTATATATATATATATATTCTCTCTCTATATATATATATATATTCTCTCTCTCTCTCTCTCTCTCTATATATATATATATAGATAGATAGATATAGATATAAATAGATATTCATTCCAGGAGAAAAAGCATATTTCTAAAGATAAAGGGAAAAAAATTACTTCTGTCATAATGGTACAATTCATAAGCTTTCTAGGCAACCAAGGAAAAAGTGGACTCAAGCTATTTAGTTAGCTTGATCCTCTATTTATACTAAAATACACAGACTCAAGGCAGGTTTAAATAAAGACATTTAATTACATTAAAACAGGTAAGTTTTTTAATTTCAACACAAATCTCTTTTTCCAACTATAACAAAAAAATCTAAAAAGTTAACATTTATATGTTCTACAAGAACCTTAGAACTAAGATAGAAAGTCTTCATAAAAGAATATGTAATACTAATTTGTGATTAACCACTGTAGGGCCATGATAGTCTATAAGTAAGCAAACTAAAGTTTAGTTCTCAAAAAAAAAAAAAAAAAATTCAAATTTTTTTTTACACAAACAAGTTCAGTTTACTCGGCTGGTGAACACAAAATCATCACTTGTAGGCACATATTTACCTGTTGGTCTGAATTTTATGTTCCCTTAAGAGGCCCACTTCTTCTTTGGCCCTTTTCAAGAGAGCTTGCTTGTTTTCAAATTCTGATGATTTCATGTAGTTTTCAATTCTTTGGTATTGAGTATCAGAGAATCGTGCTAATGAGAGAAACGCCTTCATTTTTCCATTTCTGAGCTCTTCATTACTTTCTCCATCATAACTTCCAGCAACTTCTACTGCCTTCAAGAATATACAATCCATTTAAACATATTTACAAATATTATAAGCATTTAAATAATCACTCAGATCAAGGTAACCCCACATTAAATACATAGTTTTTATGTATATATATACATATATATGTAAATATATAATATTAAATACATTTAATTTAGCTAAATTAAATTAATAATGTATTTTCTTGATTTTCAGAACAACTTCTGATAGTGTAGAAATAACTACAACAACTGAATTATAAAGAACTGTGCAAAAACAAAAAGCTCTTTAAAATTTAAAGACAATCACATCATGTTTTTCATGTAATACTTAAATCCATACTTTTGCTTTTGAAAGACAATTGTTCTTGATAAAAGATCAAATGTATTCATGATCAACAACAGTCTTAAAGAGTTGCTCCAAAAGCTTACCTTTTCTAGGTAGGTCTGCATGATGACTGCAGGATTTTCTAGGCAAGTTTCTGCCAACCAGTTGCCACAAACCCTCAGACATTCTGTGTATATAAGTTTTAGGTTGGGATCATTCTGTGTAAGAAAATAAAATAGTAAAATGTAATTCATTATCATAAGTATATAAAAATGTCCTCCATGTAGGGAGAAAGAGCACATTAAAAATATTTCTCCTTGTCTGCTTTCACCATACAATTATTTTAATAATTCCAAGTATGTAAATTTACAAAGTAATCAATCTGTACTTTAAAGTTATTATTACTATCATTGAAGAAACTAAAATTTATTGAGTACTTATATATGCCAGGCAATCTGTAACAAGTTTATGTATATTAACTCAATCCTCACAGGAATCCTATGAACTGAATATTATTATTATCCCCAATTTACAGGTAAGGAAACTGAGGTACAAAGAAAGTAGCTAACTACAGACAGCCTTTACTTCAGGGCCTGTAGTGTTACACAATAATTAATACATTATACTGACATCCAATGCTTTGTTATAATGATATATTCCCTAATAATGGAGGATATGTCCCACAAACATCCAACATCCAAAAGTCCAGTAGGCTGAGAATCACTAAGCAGGTCTGAGGAATACCATGGTAATGGTAAGTTAAATCTTTGAAAAATTAATGATTCCTATAAATGCACCCCCCTTTGTTCATCATATGCTGGAAATACAGCAAAAGTAGTAAAAACATGTTTGCAATAACCAACAGGTGATGTTAAATAAAATATCAGATGTGATAATTTCAAAGCATCTGGATTGACAAACTAACTGTTCCAACTTGCTTTATTAATTAAAAAAAATTTTTTTAGTTGCAGATGGGCACAATCTTTCTTTTCCTCCTTCCCTCCCTCTTTCCCTCCC
>NW_026000242.1:15352848-15459223 GCF_001458135.2 Marmota marmota marmota
ATCCCTACTCTGTTCTTAGTTACTCTCCTTATATCAAAGAAGACATTTGTCATTTGTTTTTTAGGGATTGGCTAGCTTCACTTAGCATAATCTGCTCTAGTGCCATCCATTTCCCTGCAAATTCTATGATTTTGTCATTTTTTAATGCAGAGTAATACTCCATTGTGTATAAATGCCACATTTTTTTAATCCATTCGTCTATTGAAGGGCATCTGGGTTGGTTCCACAGTCTTGCTATTGTGAATTGAGCTGCTATGAACATCGATGTAGCAGTGTCCCAAAAAGGGTAAGTCAGTAACAGAGAAGCTTCATTCTGGAATTACAAAATCATATTAATTACATACCTTGAGAAAAGCACTCCAATGTTTTCTAATTCTCCAATGGCCTGCAATCTACTAAGTGTGGGGTACAGTGAATACACAGACTCAAGACTGCCCTTACACAACTCTTCCACTTCTTTTATTCTAATAGCAAAAGAGAAAAGAAACAAACTTTGAAAACAAAGAAGAGGCTGGACACAGTGGTGCAGGCATATAGTCCTAGTGACCTGAGAGGCTGAGGCAGGATTGCACGTTTGAGACCAGCCTGGGCAACTAAGCAGGATCCTGTCTTACAAGAAAAATAAAAAGGATTAGGGATGTAGCTTAGAAATAAGTACCTCTGGGTTCAATCCCCAGTACCAAAACCAAAAAATCAAAAAAAAAATAAGAAGAGGTTTTCAAGGAGATATAAGTACAAATCTGTATTTATAGAGATCTTATCACAATCTTGCTGTTAATCTAATAATACCAATATTCACAAATATTAGAGAATATGAAATAGCAAAGGAAAAAAATTGGCCTTGGGATAATATAGCCCTAAATCTAAATCCCAGTTGTGTCACCTTTGGCTGTCTAACAGGACAAACCACTGGATTTCACTAAGCCTAATTTTTTTTTTTTCATTTCCATACTCATTTTGAAGATTAGAGAATGCCTTAGGAAAGAGTCTGGTCAAGCACATGATAAGTACCTAAATGATAGCAAATATTATTGCTGTAATGCAGGATTTATTAGGTTGCTAATCACTATTACACAAAAAAAATTACATTTGAACTCTAATGCTAAGAGAGTAAATGCCACATAATATTTGAGGAGATAAAATTTAAATTCTCAGGATACTTTGTATAGGAAGGAGTAGGAATTAAGAGTGTTTCCTCCTGTTTTCTTTTTTTTTTTTAATTTTTTTTTATTGGTTGTTCAAAACATTATAAAGCTATTGACATATCATATTTCATACAATATATTCAAGTTGGTTATGAACTCCCAATTTTACCCCAAATACAGATTGCAGAATCACATCGGTTACACATCCACATTTTTACATAATGCCCTATTAGTAAGTGTTTCCTGGGAGCTTAGGGTAAAGAACTGATGTAGGGTTCCAAAGAAAACATTTTTTTTGAGGGAAGAACACAGAAGGACAAGGAAACACTTCACCTAGCCACCAAGTCTTTATCCCTACAACAATGCAAATCCTCACATTGAAATTATTCCTTAAGTTTGGAAAAAAGAAGCCATGACATTAAACAGAAAATTATTTGCCTTTTTGTAATACCTGGCATATTTGAGACTTTCATAAAATGTGGAGAATTCTCTGTCTTTCAGAGACTGCAGAGCATTGTACAATGATTCATGGTAACTGGTTCCTTCTAATCCTTTGCTGTGAGATAATTCAAAAAATAAAAGAAAAATACATATTTTAAAACAAAGCCTAAAGATATACATGTACAAATAACTCAAAGAACTAAATTTTAAAACTGAAATTAACTTTTTTTTTAATGAAAAAACAGATTTCTAGAAATTTTGTTAAGAAACACTAATTATTTTATGGGTCATTTAAATTCTTCAAGCAGAAAAAACTGAAAATTTCTCAGATCCTTTGCCTGGTTCAAAATATGCTATATTTTCATTTATTTATTCAGTGAACACCCTTTATGTGTCAGGCATTAAGAACAGGTTCTAGCGTGGGAAATCATTAGCAGACAAGTCAGATCAGGGCCCACTCCCATGGAGCTTGTTTTGGTTTGGACAATAAGTAAGAATAATATCAGACAGTGACAAAGGACAAGCAGAGAATTCAAATAAAATTAAAAAAAAAACATTATGATGGAGTGGCTACTTTAGGAAGAGTAGTCAAAAAAAGGTCTATCTGAAGATATGAAATAAATATATGAAACTAGAGACTGAATGACAAGAAACTGCCACCCACATGGAGAAAAGCAGAATATATACATCTAAGGCCTTTCTGTAAGAACATCATGGACTGATCAAAAAACAAAGAGAAGACCTCTATGGCTGAAAAACAGTAAACAAGAGAGTGGCATATACTGACAGAAGCAGGACCAACTTATATATACCAAAATGTCTAAAAAATTTGAGAGCAAATCCCTATAATATAGTAATCTTGTAGTTTGAAATCTGAAAGGCATTCTAATTAATGAAAATATTTTCTATGAAGGCAATTACACATTGTTTCATTTTTAGTGTTTATGTTATCAAAACACTTTACATAAATGTGAAATCCTTTATTAGATAGCTGTTTGGTTTATAATTTTAAAAATATGGTGCTAGGTATGGAGGTACATGCTGGTAATCTCAGTGAATCAGGAGGCTAAGACAGGAGGACTACAAGATCAAGGCCAGCCTCAGCAACTAAGCAAGCCTCTAAGCTACTTAGTGAGGCTCTGTCTCAAAATTTAAAAAAATAAATAAAAAGGGCTGGGGATGTAGCACAGTGGTAAAGTGCCCATGGATTCAATCTCTAGTATCAATAATAATAATAAATAAAATAAAAATATGGTGACTTGACAAACAAGTGATAAATATTATGTTCCTGGATAACTGATTTAGCACCTTTTAATAAAAAAAAATTCATAAATAAAGATAACTGGTCCTTTGTATACCATCCAGCAGATACAAGTAATATATGACTAAAATGTTTATAGCAGGGAGTAAAAAGAGAAACATCTATACCTTTCCTTGGATTCCTGAGTCGAAGAAAAAGTGAGTTAAGGAATTCTCCTAAGAAAATATCTTTGATGTTTCTATTTTTGAAAATATTGGGGAGGGGAATGGAGCTGTGCTAATGGAAAAAAAGAGGGAAATTCAGGTCTAATTTTGTTTACTGTTTATTACTATCTTATTTAGGAATGCATAGCTTGGAGAATCTATAAAATATAGAAAATACAACTCCTGTTATATTGATAGAATAAAATAAAAAGTTATTTAGAAACAGAAAAGAAGCAATTTTTTTTTTTTAAGTTGGATTTCTTCTTACTTAAAAGAATTGTAATGGTCCCACTGCATATTCCTCCATGCTGCTTGGTAATGAAGTTCCTGTAGTTCAGCACACCACTCTGTATTTTCGTGATCTAACCCTTTTAAGTAGATGGAAAGAATATGGCAGAGTCCCAAATTCTGCAAGGCCTAAACAGAAGTTGTTTTTTTTTTTTTTAAAGAAAGAAAGATCTCAACAGAAAACTAGAGAAACAAAAATTTATAAACATAAAACTTCAGTTTATATAAAGTTAGCGATATCACAGTCCCAAAATGTTGTTTAGTATGTTTCCCCAAAAACATTAAAACTGAATTCAGGGAGTTCTAATATTTAAAGGAAGAATGACTAAAGAGTATTAATGAGCCAACAATAGAAATGATAGCTTCAGAAACGAAACCAATTCCAATGCAAACTATGAGAAATAATAGTACACTTGGAATTTTCCATGTGAGGCACTAATTTACACTACCTGGCACAACGTTCACACTCAAGAAATGTCTTTTGTTAGGTAACAAAAATTATGATTAACAAACCTAAACTATTGTTTTGGACAATGACCTACCTAGCTTTCCTGTGTGTTCCTCAGTTTTTAGCCCCACGTCTGTAAAACAGGTAACTTTTAACCTTATCTCAAGTTCATCTGGCTATGTAAATATTCCAATGACATACTGGAATTCTATGAGCACTCCACTAGTGACATCTTTACCAATCCAAGAAAAAAATATACCTGAATTATTCCTGCCTGGCGAGTTGCTGGGGAGATTGCTGTCTCAAGGTCATACGTTACTAAGGCTTTCTCCCACATTGCTTCATGTTCATATGTTCGTAGTCTGTAAGAAAAGGTTGTAAAAATATCTTGATTCTACATACATAGAACTCCTTCACAGACAGAATTACTATACCATTATATAGAAAAATGTGATTTACCTAGTAAGGGGTTGCAACATTTTCCCTCCACCACAGCCATACAGACTATCTGGCTCTCCTATACTTCTGTAAATTTCTAATAGAAGATCCTTAAAACAGAAATACAACAAAAACAGGAAGGGAAGAATCACTTTATAAATTTAGAAAACCTTAAATTGCATCATGATCAACACATAACTCTCAATTCTAAATGTTGCCCTATAAAAGTAAAATAAAATGATATTCAAATATATACTATATCAAGTTATCTGAATTGAAACATTTGGTACCCAAGCCTAGCACAATGCCTGGTATACAGAAGATACTCCAAAAAGTCAGTGGAAAAGGATGAGACTGCGAAAGATGAAGGAGAACAAAGAGAAAAATTAGGAGAGCGAACTGAAAAAGTAAACAGAACATATTTCATGTAAGGCATAACTGATAGTATGAAGTGTAAAGAGAATTGAAAGGTTACCACCAGACTTAGAGACAGCAAATATAGACAACTCTTTCACAAAGTTTGGTTATGAAGGGAAAGAAGAGAGTGATACCCAAAAAAGCACACCAGGAAGAGGGAAGTTATTTTGTACTTGTGAGAGAAATTTTTTAAAGTAGAGGTTTGAATATGTTTAGAATATAGTTCAGAGGCAACACAGCATATTAAAAAAATTAAGTTTGAGAAAAAGTAGATAAATAAAAAGCACAGGAATTAAGATTAGCCTTAAATAAAGGGAGAAATTATTTCTCTAGTTTAATAAGACAGACGGTTATGACAGGGGCATATGCAGGAAGATTTCAATATTTGAGGGTAGATGTGTCTGGGTTTCCTATCTATGCTAACTATTTTCTCCAATAAGTAAGAGGCTAGCTGAAAGCAAAGGCAGAGAAGTGAAGATCAAAATTTTAAGCAAGGTAGCGAAGTTCAAATTGTTGTTGTAAATGAGTTGACCAAAGAAAGTCGATGAGAACGACACACACCATGGTCAATTTGAAAGTAGATTTTTAAGAAATATATACAAAAAGTAATTTGCTGCTTTTGTGACAATGAAAAAATAAACAATTATAAACTACAAGTGATATATAGAAAATGAATAGGGTGCTATGGCAGAAAATACACAGTAAAAACCCACTCTATAAGTTGGATGGTTTTGCTTCCATTCTTCAGATAAAGGAACTCAAGACTAGAAAGGTTAAGTAATTTGTGCAAGATTATATAACTAAGTGGCACAGTCAGGATTAGAATTCAGGTCAGTCTACTTGAAGACCTGAACTTCAAACTATAAATGTATATAGATGATGCTCTGTTAAAAGAGTAACTTCAGTTTTCAAATCAAATGACATCACTATAAAAAGTAATAATCAAAATATAAGATTAAATATTGATATAAACATTAGAACTGTTAATATTTACCTGTAAACTTATTCCAGTTTCTTCTTTGCTTTTTTCACTCAAACTAGAAATAGTTGTACTTTGGCTTCCTTCTTCAAATATAAGACCTCTGCTTATCAAAAGAAGCACTGCTTTTAATGAGAACATACTACTTGGAAGCTTATGAATACAGAAACTATAGACAATAGGGGAAAAAAAAAACTAATGAAGGTGGCAAATAAAATAATGAACTTTAAGAGAATATCATTTATACCAGAACTGAAAAGAAATTTGTGAATGTTAATTCCATGGAGGATAATTACATTTTAATAAAATTTTCTATATTTGGGGAGGTTATATGCCAAACCATGCTTATTTATAAGGAAACAAACCTGTTTAAAAATAGAGATATCCCCAATTCAGTTCCTAAATTTCTGTTAGTGGTTTTACCTAAATTTTCAACTTAATTACAGACATACAATTTAAGACCACAATGAGCCACAATTTAACACTGATGAACTGACAAAAATTAAGAAATCTAAAACTCTACTTAAACCCTTATTACCAAAACATTAAGATAAATTTAAGAATATTAAGATGACTGAAGTTGTGAAATTAACACCTATTGTCAAAATCCTATTTCGCAGAGTTTCTTCCTCAAAAAATTATGGGCACTAACAATGAAATCTCATACTTTCTCAGGAGCAAGTTACAAAAAACTTTACCTGTATCCAGAATACTTAGTATGAGGAACTTTGTTATTACACAGACCAAATAGGGAGGGGATTGGGATTGTGGCTCAGTAGTAGAGCACTTGCCTAGCATGTGTGAGGCACTTGATTCTCAGCATCGCATATCAATAAATGAATAAAATAAAGGTCTATCAACAACTAAAGACATATTAAAAATAAATTTAAAAAGTAAATAGTCCAAATAGGATATCTGAGAGAGCAGTTAATTTTCTTGACCTGACAGCTCTGGTAAAGTGTTCATCTTTATTTTATGTACAAATATACTCTTGGCCACTTTAGATTTACAAAGCTTCTGCTCACCTAATAGAGGCACTGAAGAAAACTAGCATCTCTTAACCTTTATATACTTCATCTGTTTACCCTCATCTTCCCATCAGACCCCAGGGGAGTAAAAACAGATTATCAAAGCCAACAGTAAACCCTATTTGCCAAGCACCCTCTCCTAATGAATACCAAAATAATCTTGGCATGCTTGCTTTAAAACATGCAATATGGGGCTGAGGATATAGCTCTGATGTAAGAGTACTTGCCCGGCAAGTGCAAAACTCTGGATTCAATTCCCTAACACTCCCCAAAAAAACAAAAATAAGCAATTCTGCAAAAGTCTGCTACATTCCATATAATCACTTACCTTTAACTAAAGGTGCTTCAATTTATACTCCTAGAAGGGATAACTTGTTCATTCCTGATTGTTAAGAAATACTATTCTGCACACCAAGAAACTAAAACACATCCAAATTGCAATTACTAATACCAAGTATGCAGGCTCTGACTAAAATGGTAATACTCTTAGATAGTAATTAATTTCTTACTCACTACCTATTTAAAGGACAATATACCTGTCTTCATAAGAAGTTTATACTGATCATGAACATATCTATTACATAGTATACAGTGTCCACATATTGTGTGTTTTCAACTAAAAAGCTTAAATTAAATATCAAACCACAAGTTAAGAAATTGGTTCACATCTAGTAAGTTAATTACATTTGAACTAGAATTTGAATTCTGGTTCCTGGTTTTCCATAGTGTAAAAAGCACACTACTTTACTGACAATCTGAAATAAAAATTACTGGTAACAAGAATGATAACTGTGTCAACACAACACATTTTTGCTATTTTCATTTCTTAATACGGCTGATTGAGTGGTGATAAGGTGAGGCTAAATATAAAAGTAAACTCTAGGCTATTTCAAATAAACAAAGATTTGAGGAGAACAGTTGGGATAATAAAGCATGTATTTTTTTTTTTACTCTTCCTACTTTATTGGCTTTTTCACCATGATCTAGGATTGTATTTATGAGATTCTCATGATAGTTCTCATAAATCAAAGTAAGCAGAAATACAGACAGATAATACACAGAAATAAAATTTCTTTGGTCACAGAAAAAAAGTCACATTACTCTATAGTCAAAAGAAAAATAGATATTGAATAGTTAAGGAATTAGTGGTAAATATAACAATAATGAAATTAGGAATTAATTCAATCATTTGAAAAATATTTATTGATCATTTATATTAAATTCTCAATGCTATTGAGAGAAATACAAAGAAAATAAATATGGTCTCTGTCCTCCAGAAGCTTGCTATCTATATAATTTTTGTAATATATAATAAAACATTTGTATTTATCTTAGAGTGGAATTACTTCTTTTTAAATTTTTATTATTGTTTTACTTTAAAACACAAATTTCTACCTAAAATGTATTTTAAATGAGAGGCACCAAAATAATTTTTACTATGTATCTTTATTTAAACAATGTCAACATCAATTTTAAAACCCAAAACTTATAAATTCCATTACCTTTTCTCTTGATCATCCATGTTCTTCTTATCTGCATAGATTTCTGCATAGAGCAATGCTGTAAAGTGAGCAGCACAAGACTGAGCTACTTTGGCAACCTCCAGATAATTCAAATCCAGCCAGAAAGCATCATCAAAAACTGTTCCTGCCGAAGGTCTAAAGAAAAATTAACCATAATATCATTTCATTTTTAAAACTTCAACACTAAAAGAAAAACACCATAATATAGTGTAACACATTGGGAACAGCTGCAAGTTAAACAGAAAATTACATTCAAATAACTGAAAACCATATTTCCCTTATAGCTATAAACATTCTAAGATGGCATGATTAAAGAGTCTAGTTTCTTAATCTTTTTTGGATCACAAACCCCTCGGAGAATATGCTGAAAGCTATGACCCATCATCCCATATAAATCTGAGCTTCATGCCTTCCCTACATCAAAAACTTCACGCACCATTACCTAAGAATAGGCTACAGAGAACAGCTGGTAACGCACATGTGCGCATGTGTGCACACAGAGATACATCTTTTAATTTAATGAAACTATTCTCTTTTAAGACACAACTACATGTCTTTCCTATTGCAGTCATTTTCTCTTTAGTTTACTGCATAAGGTGAGTTGTTTAATAAAAATCTTTCATTGTGGTAATAGCAGATGAGAACTGGACTATAGAATAGTATCTGTTTCAAAACTATCAGAGAAATGACAAAGTAGTGGTTAAGAGCACTGGCTTTGGAGGAGCACAGAGTTAGATGCAAAGCAAGCTACAGCACCCAGTACTAGCTGTATGATCTTCAGCAACTTATCTCTTCAGCCTCAGTTTCCTATTTTCCTCATTTATAAATCCCAGAAAAACATATACATCAAAGAACAGTTGCAGTGATTATATAACACTTGTAAAACCAATGAATAAAGTGCCTTCTACACAACAAGTCCTTAACTGTAGCTGATATTTCTGAGAAGTCAAATAATCTGCCCATGGAAAGAAAGCTGCTAGCATTTTTTAATGTCAGATATGTTACATACTTCATCTATTTTAATTACCACAAACCAAACCGCTCCCTCAAGGTAGACATTAGCTTGATTTTAAAGACAATAAAACAAGTTCAAAGACACCAGATCACAAAGTATCAGACTTCAACTTGAGCTAAGGTCCTTATTTTTTTTAATATGTCCCATTAACATTTTTAAACAATCATTTTTACAGGTCTTATTGAAAAATGGAACTGAATATTAAGAATATTTATCTTGTACAACTGCCATGTGTCAACTAAGGAAGAAATTTTATCTTCTCAAGTCCTGCCAACATCCACACCATTTAACGTAAATAAATCTGAAACGAATGACTTGAAGGTGAAAAACTGCCTCCCAACACCAAGATGCTCCTACCTACAGTTAAAGCTTTAAATGAATTTTCTCAAAAAAGGATCTGGTACAAATCAATAAAATAAATCAGTCACTTTCTTATCAGAATTGAAGACCACCAAAAGCCAAAAATCTTCTTTTTCTATGAGTAGAATGAAACGGTATAAAGGAAATACAAAGGAATTCTTTTTTAAGATGTAAATGCATTTTGTTTTAAAAATCCTTCTATTCTTTCACACACACACACCCCACTCCTTACCAACCTCTGTCACTATCACCATACATATGCATGAGACATCAAATCCCACATATTCAAATTATAGACTCTCCTTAACTTACAATACTTATACTTTGATAAACCCATCATAATTTGAAAATCTTGATAAGTAAAAAAATGCAACCTACTGAACATCATAGCTTAACAACACAGCACACTGTGGAGTATCAGTGGTTCCCTTTGTGATTGCATGGCTGTCACCATCATGACAGCATCACAAGAGGATCATGCTACATGTTATTCTGTTAGCCTAGAATAAGATCAAAATTCAAAGTATGGTTTCTTCTGAATGCTATTACTTTCATACCATTGTCAAATTGAAAAATCATAAAATGAACCATTCAAAGTTAGGGGCATTTGTATAGACTCACTGTATTATTTCTTCAGAGTTTTAGTCAACCTTAGCTATTGTTATACTCCATTTAAAATCTCATGAAGCCAAATGTGGTAGCACATGAGTGTAATCCCAGCAACTTGGGAGGCTGAGGCAGGAGGACTGCCAAGTTCAAGATCAATCTGGGTAACTCAGCAAGACCCTGGCTCAAAATAAAAATAAAAAGGGCTGAGGGTGCACCTCAGTGGAAGAGCACCACTGGGTTCAAACCACAATGCCATGCATGAACACAAACACACACATACACACATCCTTCATGATAAATAACAGGAACAAAGATACTTGTAATATTATAAAATTTGCCCCTATCAGGAAAATAAACATTCTTCTACCAGAGTGTGACTACAGATATTGATGATTATGGCATATACTATATCTTATGATAGATATATAAGACATATTCATACAACTCTAGCTACTTCTAAAAAGCAATGGGAAAAGTTAGAAGGGTCACAGCATGGTTGGTGCACACCTGTAATACCAGCTACTCAAGACACTGAGGCAGGACATCATGAGTTCAAGGTCAGTCTGGGCAACTGAGTGAGACACTGTCTCAAAAAATAAAAAGGGCTAGGGATATAGTTCCAAAGTAGAGCACCCCTAGATTCAATCCTTAGAACTGGTGAAATAAATAAATAAAGTGGGCAACATAATTAACCTGGTAAAATCACTTGCTCCTTTCTCTTAGCTCTGTAGATGAATAAACTGAAGCCCCTAAAGGCTGCAGGATTTAGCAAAGATAACACCATTACTCATACTGCTGGGACTAGAACTGAGCTTCTGACACGGATTTAACCAAAGTACCATCTTGAATATGGATTATTACAAGGAAATGTAACCATCACACCAATTAAATATAACATTCTCCAACAGCTTCACCTAAAATCATCAGGTCAAAATTTGGCCTACAGTAACAAATTAGATTTCTAAATCCCCAAACTCAAGAAGCAACATTCATTACATTACCTCTTCTGTCTTCTCATGTAGTCTACAACAGCAAGCATTGTTCTTTGTGATTTTTTATCCAAAGAGCATCGGAAAAATGGTTCTGACTCTAACAAAGAAAGAAAGAAATCTCTTCTCAGACCCAGAAAGATCTCCCAAGGCACTTGGTTCTTGTCTGTGTTTGTCTCACTTTATACAGCAAGATTCTGTTGGACAATACCTAATACAAAATTCGTTCTTAATAAATATGAACAAATAAATAGATTTAATGGCATTTTTCTTTTAAAAAAACCCAATATGTTTATATAACTGAGATCTTACATTGCGATTTACATTTTATCTCTGAAGAAGTACTAATTCACAGCCTCAATAAAATCAAAAGCTTTTGTAAGCTAGGTGTTCAGTATACAACAATGAACAAGATAGACTATTTTTTTCTTATTGGAGCTTTACCACTATACACAGTAGTTGGGCTCATCCTGAGAAATTCATCTGTGCATGGAATTTGAATTTGGTTCATGATTCCCCTTTCCCTCCCCTTGTTAAGGAAGTTGGTGCCAGCCCCTTTATGATGCAGTGTTGACCCTATGTTTTCTTCTAGCTGTTGTACAGTTCCTGGAGTAATTCCTAAATCTTTGATACATTTCAATTTAAGTTTTGTACAGGGTGAGATACAGGGGTCTAGTTTCATTTTTCTAAAAAAAGCTATGTAGTTTTCTCAGCATCATTTGTTAAAAAGGCTGTCTTTTCTCCAAAATATATTTTTGGCACCTTTGTCAAATATCAGATGAGTGTTAAGTAGGTAGATTGACAAGATGGACTATTTTTGACTACACAGAACTCACAGACTAGGCTGGATACTCTCAACACAGCATGAGAAATGGTTTGAGGGAAAGTTTAGAATGCTGCAGAGACCTGTATGAGGGAAGCTCACCTGAACAAGGGAAGTGTCATAGAAAAGTGAAACGTGAGGGCTGGGGTTGTAACTCAGTGGTAGAACGCTTGCCTAGCATGGGTGAGGCCTTAGGTTCGATCCTCAGCACAACATAAAAACAAATAAACAACACAAACAAATAAAATAAAGGTTAAATTCTTAAAAAAAATATATATGAAAGTGAAATGTGAAATAAAAGTAATGGTTCTCTGGGACAAAAGGAAAGGACAATGTACCAAGGAATATTTAACAGTATCTGAGATGGCTGAAAGCAGGAAACAATCTGGAGAATTTATGAAAGAATTTCAAGTGTGCTAAACCACAGGATAGAAAACAATAAGGACTGACAGTGACAGAGGGATGCAAATAGTAGGCAGGATTTGGTAATAAGATGAGAGATATGTTAAGAGGTTTCTGGCCTGGAAAACCAAGTGTCACTAATTGAAGTGGTACACACAAAAAAGAAGACAGGCAAAGGGGATGAATAAGATGCAAATATTATCTTTGGACAGTGGACTTTGAGATGTACATAGGAGGTGAAGGGATGAGACAGACTTCATAAAGAGTAACAATTTAAATTTTATAGCAATCTACATTTACTTTCCCCCTCAATAACAGAATTTTATATGTGTGTTTAAATTTTTATTTAAATAAAAATATTGGCACTCTATACAGATAAAACTAGATGATTTTACTTTTGAACAGTTGTAGTGTTAAGTTAAGCTATGTAATAAAGTTGTTCTAATAGTACTTTTAACTACCTAATATTTAAACTTCCAATGGCTTATTCTTGACTGTAGATCACTTATATCTGTATTCCCTCAACTAAATATAGGATATAGATTGCTTATAAAGACTTGAGTAAGAGTTTTTATTTTAGGATTTTCATTTTGACAACCCTAAGAAAATTCAAGTAAATAAAATATTCTATTTTATTTTGAAGAATAATTTAGAGCCACAGGATGGGCAACTGTGTCTGTGTTCATTATATTTTTCCAAATAGATTTATTTTTTGTTTATAACTGAAACATAAAATTGTACCTATTTGGAACTGGGGTTGTGGCTGAATGGTAGAATACTTGCCTAGCGTAGGAGGCACTGGGTTTAATTCTCAGCACCATATTAAAAATAAATAAATAAAATAAAGGTATTGTGTCCATCTACAACTAAAACAAAAATATTTTTAAAAAACTATACCTATTTATGAGATACAATTTGATGTTTTAATACGTGAAGACATTGTATGATGTTTAATCAAAGTAAACATTTATCATATCCAATATTTATCATTTCTTTATGGTGAAAACATTTCGTTCCTCTAGCTTTTAAAAGCAATATACAGTACATTATCTATAGTCATCTATGTTGTAGAACACCAGAACTTCTCATTTCTAACTGTATCTTAGCATCCACATTTTTCCCCACCTCTCCCTCCCCTGACTCAACCCAGCTTCTAGTAACCACCATTCTACTCTTAACTTCTGTAAGATCTGCTTGTTTAGATTGCACATATAAGTGAGATTATGCAGTAATTGTCTGAGCCTGACTTATTTTACTTAACATAATGACTTCCAGTTTCATCAAAATAGATTTGTAATTGTTATTAGTCAATTGAAAAGAATTTACGTAAAAGATAAAGCATAGCAAAATGGAGTCTAAATGACATCAGAGCCATGTCAAATGAAGACTGCAGAAACAGAAATAGAAAAATAGAGAACTGAGTGATCACAACCTGTACTGAAGTATAGGACCAGCAGTAAGGTTGGGAAAAGCCATTTAGTTGCCATAAGATAGTTAATTAAATCTACTTTTATTAGAATTATATGGGTCTTTTAGTATAAATTTAAGTATGTGACTAATTTTATGTTTACTCATAAAATACACTGATAGTATATTGAAAGATAGAAGTTAACAGTGGAAATCTATAATTTTCTATCATTCTTAAAATTTAGGTTTGAAAAACTGACTCATGATGATCCCTCAATTATGCATATTTGTGTTACATATACTCAAACCCGAGCAGAATTTCTTCCACTATTAAGTTCTTAACATCAGATATACTCATTTCATAACATGAAAGGAATAAGGGTAATAAAATAATAAGAGTAAATAAAATAAAAGTTCTGCTTTAAGATACTAGAAGGATACATTACAAAATCTTAAATATATTTTATCTTAAATTACGGAATAAGTACTTTTTAAAAAAATTTCCATAGTAAATATGTATGATTTTTATAATAAGGCTACTTTTTAAAATCCAATTGGCCACAGCTGAAAATTCCTCTATATTATATCTCTACTATAATATCTAAATATTTGATCATTTTTGTGCTTTTTCCACTGCTAGAATGGACAGGGAGCATCTTGTTTACATCTGTACTGTCAGGGATAAGCACGTTACCTGACACACTCAATTGTTTAATTATTTGCCCTATTATTAATATCTAAAATGTTCAGAAGGAGTACTAATTATTAAGAATTATTCTGGGTGCTTTACAAAGATTGTTTGTTGAAAATTTGTACACCTTTTATCTCCATTCTCTAGTTAAGGAAACAAATTTAGAGTTATGGAAGAAGCCAGAAAGTATCCGAGGCTATTTAACCATAAATCTATCTTACTTTAGAGCTGAGAAGTTAATAGTACAAACATTAATAAGTTAGCATAATACCTGAATCCAAATTTGCAGGAGTTGTGGATCGACTTGTTTGTGAGAGGTTTCTGAAAGAGTTGGTGAAAAATGCTTGAACATGTGTAGAAAGCAGAATTTTCCATGATTCATTTGTGTCTTGAAGTAAAATATCATGAATCAAGCAAGGAAGCACTATCTGACAAAAGTCAGTTTTTACCTAGAACATACAAAACATCAACTCAATACTTTGAGTAAGAGAAGCACACTACTTAATATTTCCATTCCTTGTTGCTGACTTATAACAATTTTTAAAAAGATAATCTACCATTAACTCAGATACTGGAAGGATACATTACAAAATGTTAAATGCACTCAGCATGTTATTAAAATATAAAAAACATGGACCAGGTGGTGTTAAAAGTACTAAGTTAGTGTATCTATATCAAATATATGTTAGTTACACTGCAACTGTTCATTTCTAGTCTAGGCTAGTCTAGGCTATTAGCATGATCAGAAGATTAGTGAAAGAGGATTAATTTATAAGCAAAATTATGACATTTTTAAGTGTAATTTCAGAGTTAGAAAGTGTTATTAATAACAGAAGCAGTTCTCTGATATAAGAGGGAAAGAGCATGAGAATTTCAAGAGAAAAGCTGAAAATATGATTTTTGTGCATTTTTCTATACTCAGTGAAGAGCATGTCAAAGTATAAATTTTTATTTGTAATAAACCCCAATTTCTAGGTATAAAATTTGTGTATTTGTGGTATACTTCTGAATGGAGCAAAGCGCTTTAATGTGTGTGGCACATTAAACAAGTGTCCAACCTTTATTTTGGCATGCATCACATTCCACATACATCATATAGATAAATCACCACACTCAACGGCTATTATTATTAACCACATTCCAGGTCAAGCCTGACGGCCCAGATCCACCCACACAGGTCTGCGCAGGACCCAGGCTCACAGGAGTCCTGGGTCCATCTCTCCCCCGGGAGGCACCCACTGGAGCCCAGCCTCTGGCACAGGACCACCCCTTCCGACCAGCAGACTACCACAGGATCCCAGGCCCACAATGACTTGTGCAGGACCCAGGTCCAGGGTAGGTCCAACTTCGCCCCCCACCACCATCACCACCTGGGAGCCTAAGCCTAACCATTTTCATGTTGGGACACTATAGTCATCGCCATAGCCTTCCCCACACAGTAGCCCCTAACTTTTTGATAACAGACAGGGCCTAGAAGCAGCTGCATCTCAGAGCAGATATCCCAAAGAGAGTGTGAGGCCTACCCTTCAGCCCCATCTCTGTGACATTGCTTCCGTCTTGGGGCACCTCAACTATTATTTCAAGTTACCTTGGCTATTGCTGCCACCACCTTTAGTTGCAGTAGCATACATTGAGGGACACCAGCAGGGTCTGGGAAGCCCAACATCAAGGTGAGGTACAATCTGCACAGATACTACAAGAATATAGGGAAGAAACTGTAATATCTCAGACCCATGCTGCAAGAAAGGAAGACACATGGACAACATGAAAAACAAGGGAAGAAAGTGCCCCAAACAAACCAGGATACTGTAATAACAGAACCCATGGACAGCGAAGTTGATGAAATGTCAGAGAAAGAGTTCAGAAGGCTCATAGTTAAAATAATCTGTGAATTAAAGAATGACCTAAATGAGCAAATACAGGCAAAAATTATCACTCCAACAAAGAGATAAGAGAGCAAATACAGGTAGCAAAAGATTACGTCAAGAAAGAGATACAGGAACAACCAACAATAAAAATTATTAAAAAAAAAAAAAGAGATACAGACTGAAAAAAGAGTCACAAATCCTTGAAATGAAGGATACAATAAACCAAATAAAAAATTCAATAGAAAACATAACTAACAGACTAGATAACTTGGAAGAAAGAACATCAGATAATGAAGAAAAAGTATACAATCTGGAAAATAAAGTTGATCACATAGTGAAGATAGTAAGAAACCATGAAGAAAACATCCAAGAATTATAAGACAGCATCAAAAGACCAAATCTAAGAGTTATTGGGATAGAGGAAGGCACAGAGTTTCAAACCAAAACTATGTACAATCTCTTTAATGAGATAATAGCAGAATATTTCCCAAGCGTGAAAAATAAACTGGAAAACCAAATACAAGAGGCTTACAGAACACCAAATGTACAAAATTACAACAGATCTACACCAAGCACATTATAATGAAAATGCCTAGCAGACAGAATAAGGATAAAATCTTAAAAGCTGACTTTTCAACCCAGACCCTCAAAGCCAGGAAATCATGGAACAACATATACCAAGCTCTGAAAGAAAATAGATGCCAATCAAGAATCTTATATCCAGCAAAGCTAAGCTTTAGATTTGATGATGAAATAAAAACTTACCATGATAAACAAAAGTTAAAAATTTACAACTAGAAAGCCTGCACTATAGAACATCCTTAGCAAAATATTCCAAGAGGAGGAAATGAAAAAAAAAAAAAAAAAGACGAAAATCAGCAGAGGGAGGTATTACACTAAAGGAAAATATAATCAGAGGAGACACCAAGTCACATTAAATACCAAAAATAAACAAAAATGGCTGGGAATACAGATCATGTCTCAATAATAACCCTGAGTGCTAATGGCCTAAACTCACCAATCAAAAGACACAGACTGGCAGATTGGATTTTTTTTTAAAAAAAGACCCAACAATATGCTGCCTCCAAGAGACTCATCTGATAGGAAAAGACATCCAAAGACCGAAGATGAAGGATTGGGAAAAATCATACCACTCACATGGGCTGTGGAAGCAAGCAGGGGTTTCTATCCTCATAACAAATAAAATAGACTTAAAACTAAAGTCAATCAAAAAGAATAAAGAAGGACACTACACACTGCTCAAGAGAACCGTAAACCAACAAGACTTAACAATTATAAATATATATGCCCTAAACAATGGAGCATCTATGTTCATTAAACAAACTCTTCTCAAGTTCAAGAGTCAAAATAGACCACAACACAATAATTTTGGGTGACTTTAATACACTAGATAGATCTTTCATCACTAGATAGATCTTCCAAACAAAAACTGAACAAAAAAACTAGACCTCAATAATACAATCAATAACTTAAGACTTAACTGACTCATATAGAATATTTCATCCTTCCATGAGAGAACAGACTTTTTACTCAGCAGCACATGGATCCTATTCTAAAATAGACCACATATTATGCCACAAAGCAACTCTTAGTAAATATAAAAAAGTTTGGGGCTGGGGATGTGGCTCAAGCGGTAGCGCGCTCGCCTGGCATGCGTGCGGCCCGGGTTCGATCCTCAGCACCACATACAAACAAAGATGTTGTGTCCGCCGAGAACTAAAAAATAAATATTAAAAATTCTCTCTCTCTCTCCCTCCCTCCCTCTCTCACTCTATAAAAAAAAAAAAAAAAAAAAAAGTAGAGATACTACCCTACATTCTATCAGATCATAATGGAATGAAATCAGAAATCAATGACAAAATAAGAAATAAAAGCTATTCCAACACCTGGAGACTAAATAATATGCTATTGAATGAACAATGGATTGCAGAAGACATCAAGGAGGAGATTAAAAAATGTTTAGAGGTGAATGAGAACACAGATACAACATATAGAAATCTCTGGGACACTATGAAAATAGTTCTAAGAGGAAAGTTCATTGCATGGAGTTCATTCCTTAAAAGAAGAAAAAGTCAACAAATAAATGAATTACATCTCAAAGCCCTAGAAAAAGAACAAATTACACCAAAAGCAGAAAATAATTAAAATCAGAACTGAAATCAATGACACTGAAACAAAAGAAACAATTGAAAAAATTGGCAGAACAAAAGTTCTTTGAAAAAATAAATAAAATTGACAGACCCTTAGCCATGCTAACAAAGAGAAGGAGAAAACTCAAATTACTAACATACATGATGAAAAAGGAAATATCACAACAGACACTACAGAAGATAATTAGAAATTATTTAGAAAACTTGTATTCCAATAAAATAGAAAATACTGAAGGCATCGACAAATTTTTAGTCATATGATTTTCCCAAACTGAATCAGGATCATATACACAATCTAAACAGATCAATTTCAAGCGATGAAATAGAAGATGCCATCAGAAGTCTACCAACCAAGAAAAGCCCAGGTCCGGACTGATACACAGCCAAGTTCTACGAGACTTTTAAAGAAGAACTAATACCAATACTCTTCAATTGAAATAGAAAAAGAGGTGGTACTTCCAAACTCATTCTATGAGGCCAATATCACCCTGATTCCAAAATTAGGCAAAGACATATCAAAAAAAGAAAACTTCAGACCAATATCTCTAATGAACATAGATGCAAAAGTTCTCAATAAAATTCTGGCAAATCGAATACAAAAACATATCAAAAAGATTATGCACCACGATCAAGTGGGATTCATCCCAGGGATGCAAGGTTGGCTCAACAAATGGAAGAGATAAACTCTAGATAGGGCAGAGGGGTGGGAGGGGAAGGGAGGAGGCATGGGGTTAGAAATGATGGTGGAATGTGATGGACGTTATTATCCAAAGTACATGTGTGAAGACATGAATTGGTGTGAATATACTTTGTATACAACCAGAGATATGAAAAATTGTGCTGTATATGTGTAATAAGAATTGTATCTTGCACCTTCCCCTATTTATGTGCCTTTTGTCTATTTATAATGCTACTGGAAGAGGAGGGAGAACTTTTTCAGTCATTTGATTTCTTTTACAACTTTTTAGGTTTTTGAAGCTGCAAACACTACAAGGTTTTGGGGTGGTCTGTGCCTGAAGCTCAGCAGTGTGGGTCAGACAGTGTGAAGAGCCTAAAGACTTGCCAGCTAGGTCTGTTGTGCAAACTCACTGGAAATAAACCCTTGCTGGAACTTTTAAGTCTGTTCTTTTAGGTAAATAGTGATGCTCTTGACGTTATTTTCATTTATCTTATTTGGACTGGATTACTTTTTCCACAGTTACTAACTCAATGGGGGGGCGGGAAGCAACAAGTTCTTTTCATGCAAATGACTAGTATTTGCAAATTTTTTTTATAAATTTGCCTTTAAAAACAGCTACTTGTGAACATTTCATTAGATATATTACAATAACACTAATCTTCCAAACTTTCACATCACTGTTTTCCATTTGTACAAATATATAATAAACTGCAGATTTGGCAGCTGAATTCAAGTGCATTAAGACATGGTCATTGTGCACATTTCCATGCACCCACACAGAGCTGCCAGTGGGTTTGTCCCACAGGTCTGGCTGGTCAAGTCTGGGGGATTGTGATTCCTTGATATTTTCTTTGTATTGACCAGAGTGCAGAGATATGTATGTGTTACGTCAATGTTTGTCTTCATTTGTGTTTTTTTCTTTTAAAAAATATTTGGCAGTGACTGTATTTGAATAAAGTGATTTCACAGTGTGTTCCTGTATAGTAACGAGTGAAAGTGGAACACGTTTCTTTTTAAAAGGGAGAGAATTGAGATTTAAGTTATAACTTATTGAGCACTGTTAGTAATAATTGTTTTTAAACTTGTTTGATACCTTTCTTGGGGTATTGTTTGTAATGTGACTTATTTAAAGCCTTTTTTTTGTTTCTTTAAGTTGCTGCTTTAGGTTAACAGTATGTTTTAGGAGATTAAATTGTTTTTGTTCAGTCTGCACAATTAGCCAATCAGAGCAAGAGGGCCAGATTGTACAGAAGCCCTTGAAAAAAGGTCCAGATGAGAACAGAGGCAGAATGGGAAGTCACACCATCTGTTGTGGAAAGAGGACTTTCAGTTTGTAACTACGGAGCTGTGGTGCCATTGGAAACTGTGAATTTCCAAATAAATCTGAACACTTTTCTTTATTAAAAAAAAAGAATTGTAATGCATTCCACTGTCATACATAAATAAAATAATTAATTTAAAAAATCAATTCCACATAAAAGACACATTGTAGATTACCAATGGTACACTTTTTCCCTTTTAAGTAAAGACAATTCCAAAAGCCAATTTTGGAACTATAAATTTAAGGTAGTAGGAATTAGTTCATGTCTTGGCTCAAAGTCAAAATGTCATAAAAATCTTAGTTTTGTTTACTAATGAGAAAAAAGTTGTATGCATGCCATGGGTACCACTCTGATGAACTGTTCTGAGTATACTGTAGTATTACAGAAAAGGTGATGATTTATTCACTACTCTATTTTCTCAGTAGAAAATAAGAACTGCTTTTTTTGGTACTGGGGATTGAACCCAGGGGCACTCCACCACTTAGCCACATCCCCAGCCCTATTTTGTATTTTATTTAGAGACAGGGTCTCATTGAGTTGCTTAGCACCTCACTTTTGCTGAGGCGGGCTCTGAACTCTCAATTCTCCTATCTCAGCCTCCTGAGCTGCTGGGATTATGGGCATGTGCCACGGCACCCAAAAAAGGACTGTTTTTACACTTCTTTCAACATAGGTGCTTTACCAAATGATTCCTCTACTGATAAATGTTAATTGGTAAATACTTATCTTAGCCAGATAATTTGTTCTCATATTTCTGTTAAATCATGTTTGATAGTACTGTAAGTTGAGTTAACCTCTAGGTCTTACAGTCATTACTGTGTTTTGAATTACATATTTGATTTTAAAATTCTGTAAAAGCCGAGTGTGTTGAGCATGCCTCTAATTCCTGCAACTCAAGAGGCTTAGGCAGGAGGATCACAAGTTTGAGGCCAGCTGAGGAACTCAACAAGACTGCATCTCAGAATATAAAATAAAAAGGGATGGTAATGTAGTTCAGTGGAAAAGTGCCCCTGGATTCAATGCCCAGCACCCAAAACAAACAAAAAACCTCTTTTAAAAAATTATTTTGGTGTTAGGGATTGAAACAAGGACCTTGCACATGTCAATCACAGACTCTACCACACATCCTCAGCCCTATGGAGACTATGAACTTGTTGTTTGATGTGGTACATAAGTGTACTCTTTACTATAATGAATTGGAAAAAAAAAAAAAAAGCAATTCTAACTATTGTCCTTACCCTTCATTCACTCAAGAAAGCATATTAGAGAGAGTAAATGACACTGATTTTAACAGAAGTAAACAAAGTTAAGAGTTGACTTTTGGTTAATATAAATAAATTACCATCATTAATATTTAAATTATAATTAGTAACAAATTGCTCAGGGCACCTTTTAGAACTCATCTAGTGTGTTGTCACTGAAAACCTGAAACTTACTGTAGTGTTAGGACCAAAGATGCCTAATTTAATCAATTTTCAGCAGCTAAATGTGGGTGATACTGCATGAAGACAATTGGAGATGATACGCAATACCAGAATACTCTTTTAGCTGCACAGCCATGATTGTGTACATAGAAGTCAAGGAGAATGAGAAAAGCAAAGAAAAAACAAAGGAATTCCATTAGATTAATTAATCTTCTTACTTCACACATTGGCTTTAATAATTGAAGAACTTCACTTTTTGAGCCTCCACTGTCCAAAAAAGCACAAGTCAATGTCTTTATCCAAATGTCATGATTTTCACTTTGAGGAATCCAAAGACTTGGATCATCCAGGCGTTCAAAAGGGTTTTCTTTGTCAAGACTGGGTACTTCTAAAAACTAGATCACAAAGTACAAATAAGAGAATCAGAAAATTATTTTACCTTTCCTGTGTAAAATGACTATCTAGATATAAATCTGTTTCCAAATAAAACTAAATATACTTAAAACTAAATCCAGAGGCAATAGTTACCTTTTTAAATTAAAATGAATTTATGAGAGGAACAGTGGAATGGTGAAAAATGACTGGTCTAGGCAGCAAGAAAACATGGGCTCTACAGTCAGCTATCACTATCAGCATATCTTATATATATCACCAATTTTCTGCTTCATCTGTCTCATGTACAAACGCCGGTCCAACTCTACCCTTTAAAATTGATTTCAAATAAAATGAGATTTTTCAAAATCATTTTTCTATTTAACTTTGTCAACAGTTCACAAAGTATCCTCTGAGTTGTCTTCATTCCTGTTGCTAAGTCTGTTCAGGGCAGATGTGCTGCTTTCTACTACAATCCAACATGCTTTAGGGGAACAGGAACTTTTCTGCTATTCTTTATAAAAAAACTTTTAATTGATTCTTTTAAGTTATATAAAATGTTAGGATACATTTTGACATAATCACAAAAACATGGAATGTAATTTGCTCTAATTCAGTCCCAGAAACTCCTTTTCTCCCCCTCTTCTCCTCCCTTTCTACTCTACTGATTTTTCTGAAATTTAATAGTTCTTTATTTTTATTTTTTGTAGTTGTAGATGGACAGCATGCCTTTATTTATTTATTTATTTATTTATTTATTTATTTTTATGGGGTGCTGAGGATCAAACCCAGTAGCTCATGCATACTAGGCAAGTGCTCTGCCACTGAACTACAGCCTCGGCCCAAATTTTATAGTTTTTAAAAACTGGTATCTTATAGATATATTTGATGTTGGGATTCACTGTGCTATATTCATGTATGAACATACAATAGTTCAGACAGATTCATTCCAATATTCTTCCCTTTTCCCATCCTTCATTCCTCCCCTTCAATTCCCTTCATTTACTCTACTTATCTCCTCTCTTTGTTTGTAAATATATTTTTAGTGTTGATAGAGCTTTATTATTTATTTGTTTGTTTGTTTATTTATTTATATGCAGTGCTGAGAATCGAACCCAGTGCCTCACACATGCTAGGCAAGCGCTCTACCACTGAGCTACAACTCCAGCCCCATTCATCTATTTTGATGAGATTCCCACTCCCCTTTCTCTTTCTCCCCACACCTACAGAGCCCCCATATTTTGGGTTAGCCTCTACATTTCAGAGCAAACACTCAACCTTTCCAAGTTTTGGGGGATTGGCTTATTTCACTTAGCCTGATAATCTCCAGATCCATCCATTTACCATCACATAAAATATATTTCTTTCTTTATCCACTCATGGGCTGAAGAACACCTAGGTTGTTTCCATAGCTTCATTACTGTAAATTGTGCTGCTATAAACAGTGATGAGGACAACTTGAGAAACTTAATGAGTCCCTGTCTCAAAAAATTAAAAGGGCTGGGGATGTAGCTCAGTGGTTGCCTGCTCCAAGGCTCAATGTCAAGTCTTGCAAAAAAACAAAACAAAAAAACTCACCCAAAATAAAAAATTACAGTGCTTTACAGATTGTTTCACTAGTTTCATTAATTAAGCCTTATTATTATTAGTAAATTTTACTATGACCAAAATTATGAATCATTAAAAGTACTACTTTAATGATGGGTATATACCCTGAAATTTAATTGGCAGAAATTCAACTTTATATTCTTGAATCACTTTAAAAAAAAGAAACGAGAAACATTTAGGATTCTTAAATATCCTTCAGAGTGTTTTTAGTAGAACCTTATAATGATATCAACAGGGGAAAAGGGAGATTAAAATTATTGATTTATTATATTATTATTATAAGATTATGAGGTTATCTTATATTCTACTAGGGATTGTGATATGTTAACTTCCTATGGAAATAAATGCTTGCTTTCGAGAATCAACAGTGTTTATGGAATAAAAAGGTTTTCTATTGCTAAGACAAAAAGGCACGTCACTCATAATTTCCCCTATCCCCAACTCAACCATTACATGCCTAGGTTATCTATATCAGTTTTCTCACACTGTCATAAAAAAGAATGACAAATCCCCTAGACTCAAAAAGTACAGTTTAAATTAATTCTAGGAAAACCCATGTGATGTTATATTACTATTTTAAGAAAGATGACATGCATAATTCAAATAAAATACTAATACTCAAAACATAGTGGATATTCAATAAAAATTTATTACTTCAGAGACCTTTTTTCTTGATGTTCTAAAAGGCTGTAGATAGGTGAGCAAGGGATCTGCTCTCGTCTTATAAATCTCCCAGAAACGATGTCCAGTCTTTGTAGCTAAAATGTTTTTCAAACAGGTAACAGCAGCTGATCGAACTCTGACACTGAAAAACACAAAAACGCATGTACTTCACTTATTAATCTTGAATGTAAACAATCTCCACTGAAAAAAATGAAAAATTGAAACTTAAATTTATATTACAAAGTTTTACACCTATAAAATTCTACATCCAAGTAAAAACATCAAAGGATTTTTAACAGTCCTTCAGTAAACTTGAATTACTAATCACTGTAATAGCAATTTTCTTCATTCAATATAATAATGTTCAAATAATGACCATAAATTCAAGGGATTCATAAATAAGAAATACTTGGAAATAACATATCCGAAAAAACTTTAGTAAGAATAATAAAATACTGATTCACCTAAGGAAAAAATATTTGAATCAAATTTTTCCTGGAGATATAAATAATTTATGATGAAGCAAAATGTTGTTTTATCCCAAGTAAGAAATAAGTGCAAACAAAAAAATTAAACAAGTGGTAGTACGTACACAATGATTATGACCAAATCTAGATGAGAATCATTAAGTAAAGATAGCTAAAATCTCTAATAAAAAAGTGAAGGTCATTCTCTTTTACAAAAAGGAGGAAAAAAACAACAAAAAATGAGGAAAATGAGGGCTGTAATATGAGTACTATAAACATAACAAATGACAAAAATGTCATAAAATCTGATGATTAAGTCTGATGCAATGATAATTAATCATCAAAACCAAGAATCAATAAATGGGATGACATCGGGCTAAAAAACTTGTGCACAGCAAAGGAAACAATTAAGAGCATGAAGAGAGACCTTATAAAATGGGAGAAAAACTTGGCCAACTACACCTCTGATAGGGGATTAATTTTCAGAATATACAAAACTAAAAAGAACTTACCATCAGAAAAACAGATAACCCAATCAATAAGTGGGCAAAAGAAGTAATCAGAAACTTCTCAAGAGGAGAAACACTAATGGCCACCAAATACACAAAAGTTCAACATCCATGGCAATCATAGAAATGCAAATTTAAACTACACTAAGGGTCCAAGACTGCCCTGCAGAGCTGCACCTCTGCAAGGGAATGTCCATGCCCATAGGGAACTACGCAGTGGTTCCCTATTTACCAAGGAGTGGCTCCCCTGGCCCACTTCCACCTTGGGACACTGGATAGGGTCTGGAGACAGCTGCCTTCCACAGCACCACAGGCCATAGTGCTACAATCCTGAACAGGCTGCCCAACACTATCGCATTGCCTGCCTTTTCAGCCTCATTTATGAAAGTGCTAGCCTCTATCTTGAGACACCTCCAACACCATCTTGAGTTACCTGAGCTGCTGCCACAACCACCTTTAGTTGGGGAGGCATACATCTTGGGAAACCAGCTGGAACCTGGAAGCCCAACACCAAGGTACTTACAGGTTTAATGCTACTGCAGCCACCAACTGGGAACATGGCTGCTTCCATCTAGGGACAACAGCCAGGACCTGGAAGATCATCAACAAAGCCCCTGCGCCAGAGGTATCCCTGCTAGGTATGCTAATACATACCATCTTGTTGCAGAGGCAGGAGAGAGCCTTGCACAGGGTCACCTTTTTCACTTTTATGGTAACAGCAAAATTCTTTTGATTCCACTCTCACCCCTCCTTGATGTAATACATCTCTATTCTCACCTCCTATCTCATAAACATCACACCCTACACCCTCCCTTCTCTCTCCGCCCACAAGTAGAAATGGTAGACCCTTTTGCAAATATACTGTTTATATTGCAGATAATAACTGAACACATCACTTCTGTTTAATTCAACAAATGTGTAATCATCTAAACAGAACTATTTGATTTAAGGTTGCATATGTTTGCATTGCTTGGTGTTGATACTGATCTCCCCCTTAAAGGCAAGATACAGAAAACCTGCAGGGACACTCTAAGATTATAGGGTAGAAACTGTTAACACCTTGGATCCCCACTGCTAGAGGGAGAGAAAGACGGACAACATGAAAAGACAAGGGAATATACGTGCCCCAAACAAACCAAGATGATATAATAATAGAATCCTTTGATAGCACAGTAGAAGAAATGTCAAAGAAGCAGTTCAGAATGTACATAATTTAAATGATCCGCAAATTAATGAAAGACATAAGAGAGCAAGTACAGGCAACAAAGGATCACTCCAATAAAGATATAAGAGAGCAAATACAGGTAGCAAACGATTACTTCAAGAAAGAGAGATTCTAAAAGAAACACTATAAACAAATTGTTGAAATGGAGTAAACAATAAACCAAATTAAATATTCAATAGAAAGCACCACCAACAGACTAGATCACTTGGAAGACAGAACATCAGACAATGAAGACAAAATATATAATCTTCAAAACAAAACTGACCACACAGTGAAGATGGTCAGAAACCATGAACAGAACCTCCAAGAATTATGGGATAACATGAAAAGACCAAATATAAGATGTATTGGGATAGAGGAAGGCACAGAGATACAAACCAAAGGAATGCACAATCTTTTCAATAAAATAATATCAGAAAAATTCCCAAACCTGAAGAATAAAATGGAAAATCAAATGCAAGAGGCTTACATCAAATGTACAAAATTACAACAGATCCACTGAGGCACATTATAATGAAAATGCCTGGCATACAGAATAAGGATAGAATTTTAAAAGCCGCAGGAGAAAAATTTCAGATTACTTATACGGGGGAAACCAATTCGGATCTCAGCAGATTTCTCAATCCAGACCCTGGAACAACATATATCAAGCTCTGAAAGGTAATGAATGCCAATCAAGAATCTTATATCAATCAAAATTAAGCTTCAGATTTGATGATGAAATAAAAACCTTCCATGATAAACAAAAGTTGAAAGAATTCATAATGAGAAAGCCTGCACTGCAGAACATTCTCAGTAAAATATTCTGTGAACAGGAAATAAAAAACAACAATAAAAATCAGCAAAGAGAGAAACTACACTAAAGGAAAAGCCAATCAAAGGAGAAACCAAGTCAAGTTAAAAAACCAAAAATAAACCAAAATGACCGGAAATACAAGCCATATTTCAATAACCCGGCATATTAATGGCCTAAACACATTAATAAAAAGACATAGAAGGGCATATTGGAATAACAAAGATCCAACATATGCTGCCTTCAAGAAACTCATCTCATAGGAAAAGACATCCACAGACTGAAGGTAAAAGGATAGGAAAAACCCTACAACTCACATGGACTGTGTAAACAAGCAGCGGTTTACAACCTCATATCAGATAAAGTGGACTTCAAAGCAAATTTGTCAGAAGGGATAAAGAAGGACATTTCATACTGCGTAAGGGAATCATATATCAATAAGACATAACAATTGTAAATATTTATGTCCCAAACAATGAAGCACCTACATATATGAAACAAAAACTTCTCAATTTCAAGAATTAAAAAGAACACAACACAATAATACTGGTGACTTTAACACACCTCTCTAACCATTGGATAGATTTTACAAACAAATAAACTATAGAACTAAATAATACAATCAATAATTTAGACTAAATAATACAATCAATAATTTAGAAATATATACAGAATATTTCATCCTTGAACAAGTGAATATACTTCTTTCTCAGCAGCACATGAGTCCTTCTCCAAAACAGACCAAATGTTATGCCACAAAGCAAGTCTTAACAAATACAAAAACACAGACATACTACCCTGCATTCTATTCGATCTTAACGGAATAAAATTAGAAATCAATGATAAAATAAAAATATAAGCTATTCCAACAGCAGGAGACACTATGAAGGCACTATGAAGGCAGCTAAGAGGAAGTTCATTGCATTAAGATCATTCATTAAAACAATTGAAAGTAAATGAATAAATGATCTGACATTATATCTCAAAGCCCTGGAAAAAGAAGAACAAATCAACAATAAAGTCACTAGAAGACAGGAAATAATCAAAATCAGAGATGAAAGCAAAGAAATTGAAACAAAAGAAACAATCCAAAAAATTGACAAAATAAAAAATTGGTTCTTTGAAAAAATAAATAAAATCGATAAAACTTTAGCCACTCTAATGGAAAGAAGGAGAAAACTCAAATTACTAAAATTCATGATGAAAAAGGAAATATCATAACAGACACTATTGAAATACAGAATATAATTATAAAATACTTTGAAAATTTATACACCAGTAAAATAGAAAATCTCAAAGACATTGACAAATTTCTATAGATATATGATCTACCCAATCTGAATCAGGAAGATATACACAATTTAAACAGATCAATTTCAAGCAATGAAATAGAAGATACCATCCAAAGCCTATCAACCAAGGAAAGTCCAGGACCAGATGGATTCTCAGCCAAATTCTACAAGACCTTTAAAGAAGAATTAATACCAATACTCCTCAAATTATTCCATGAAGTAGAAAAGGAGGGAACCCTTCCAAATTCATTCTATGAGGCTAGTATCACCGTGATGCCAACACCAAACAAAGCACACATTAAGGAAGGAAACTTCAGAACAATATCCCTGATGAACACATATACAAAAATTCTCAATAAAATTCTGAAAAAAATCACATACAAAAAACATATTTAAAAAAAAAAACAACTCAGCATGATCAAGTGGGGTTAATTCCAGGGATGCAGAATTGGATCTACATACGGAAATCAATAAAATTAATTCATCAAATCAGCAGACTTAGATAAGAATCATGTGATCATCTCAATAGATGCAGAAAAAGCATTTGACAAAATACAGTACCCTTTCATGTTCAAAACACCAGGAAAGTAGGGATAGTAGGAACACACCTCTACATTGTGCTAAGCCCAAGGCCAACATCATTTTAAGTGGAGAAAAATTGGAAGCATTCCTTCCAAAAACTGGACCACAACAGGGACACCCTCTTTCACTACATCTATTTAACATAGTCCTTGAAACTCTAGCCAAAGCAATCAGACAGACAGAAGAAATTAAAGGAATATGAATAGGAAAAGAAAAGCTCAAACTATCATTATTTGCTGACGACATGGTTGTATATTCACAGGATCCAAAAAATTCCACCAGAAAACATATAGAATAAATGCATTCTATATAAAAATTCTCTATAAAAAGCAATACACATAAATCAAATGCATTTCTTTTTTTAATATTTTTTAGTTGTAGAGAGAGAATATGGCGGCAGGTGCGGAGGGAACACTCCCGTGACCTCCTCAGCTATGCTGGCAGAGAGACTTCAGAACGACTGGATGCTGTCTGTTCAGGAATGTCCAGCAAAGTTGGGCTGAGATGAAACCTAAGCGAGGAGTTTGAGCTTCTCAGAGGCCACAGCAAGCTCGGGCGCAGGTGAATCCAGGCTACCCCGCACGAGGAGATACTGGCTGGTTGATTGGAAAACTGCCACTTACTCACCGGGGACCCACCGTGACTCAGCGCTACAGAAACCCTCGAGAGGCGTACGTAGAGAAACAAAACTTCAGATCTTTTGAGGATCTTTTGAGGAGGTGCCAACCGAGCCTCCATGGGAAAGTGGACTGAGATCTGAGCGGGGATTTAGGAAAGACAGACCAGACCCACCCTTTCCATCAGACACCTCGGCAAGGAGACCAGTGTCCACCATAGCAGAGAACTGACGTCATCAGAGTTTGGCGGATGGGATCGCTCAGCAGTGAAATCAGCGACCACAGGTGTGTGACCCTCAGCCCTACCTCTCCATACAGCTGGGAAATCTCAAAAATCTCTCCCCAGCTCTCTGTAAGTGTGATTATAAGAGCCCAGGGAATCAGGAGGGGCACCTGACCTCCAACTCCCTCTCCAACCAGTGGCGACAGCCCAGTCCTTTTTCGCCGGCTCCCAAGGGCGTGGCTACTGGAGGGAATCACACAAAACAAGCTGACAGCCCCCAGACCCCACACTCCACAACCTTGGAGACTGAGTGAATGGCAAACAGAGAGAGTGTCCAGTGGTTCAAGAGAACAGGGTACCCAGGGGACTGCAGGCCCGGAGTGTAACTAGTTCTGTGGAGAACGGCACTGCTAAAGTGGGGCCCTGGATGGCAGGAGAAGCTGGGGGAAGGCGCGCATTGGAGACAAGGAACGGCCCTGGGCTACCAGGATTGGTGAGCCGCCCAGTTGGGTAAGAGGAGCCACGTCACAGGGATTGTTTCTGGCGTATTGAGGGCAGAAGCTTGGCCCGGAGTGCACAGCTCCATCTACTGGAAGAGAAGAAAATAGAACTCTAAGACTGCATTTATCCTTTTTTTCTCTTTTCTTTTCTTCTACCTATTTTTCTTTTTCTCTTTCTCCTTAGTGACTTCTTCCTTCCCCTTCCCCTACCTTTCCTCCCAAGCATTACGACTTCTATTACGTGTAATTTACTAAATGCATATAGATGAATGTTCCGAGGCGGTCTATAGTGCGCCCAAGTCCCTAGCTTCCCCAAAATACTCTGGTCCATTCTCCTGTTAATATCCCCCTTCAGTAGAACAATCTTCCAAGGTAGCTAAGATATTCTAACCTTCATACCATCACATCACCCGACCTAAACATAAAGCCCTAAGACCAAACCACAGGTTGCTATATGCCATCAGAATCCATATGCCTTTTATGAAACGAATGAATTTGCTTTAAAGTACAATAAAACCCAACATCTCTAGACATAGTCTCCCATCACAAAGGAGAGATCCTGGAGATATACAAAACCAAAACAAATTCATAGGAGTAATAGTAACACAGCAGTCAAACAGAGCTGAAAACCAACGTGAGCATCATGACAAAACAAGGAAAAAAAGGATTACAAACAATGCAGGATAGCTTAAATTTACAGGAGAACCTAGAGGCATCAGGAAAATGGTCAGATAAAGAAATCAAGGCATACCTGACTCAGATGGAATGGAATTTTAAAGAGATCATTAGACAGCAAATGCAAACAATGAAAGAACACTTCGACAACAAATTACATAAACAAATTCAAGAAGCAAAAGAACAACTCTACCAGGAGAGAGAGGTTATTTTAAAAAATCAAACAATAATCCTAGAAATGAAGGAAACTATAAACTAAATTAAAAACAAATGAGAGTATTACCAGTAGAGTAGATCAAGAAGAAGTCAGAACATCAGACAATGACGACAAAATATATTATCTCAAAAAGAGTCCAGTCAACTCAGAAAGGCTGGTAAGAAACCAAGAGCAAAACATCCAAGAGATATGGGATATCTTAAAAAAAACAAATTTAAGAGTCATTGGGATAGAGGAAGGTATAGAGGTCCAAATCAAAGGAAGGAGCAATCTGTTGAATGAAATAATTTTAGAAAACTTTCCAGACATGAAAAATGAAACGGATGTACAAATCCTAGAAGCCTACAGGATACCAAACATACAAAACCACAATAGAACAACTCCAAGACACATAATTATGAAGATATCCAACATACAGAACAAGGAAAGAATATTAAAAGGCACAAGAGAAAGGAGGCAGACTACATTCAGGGGTAAACCAATTAGGTTAACGGCTGATTTTTCATCACAGATGCTGAAAGCAAGAAGATCCTGGTACAACATATTTCAAACACTGAAAGATAATGGGTGCCAACCAAGAATACTGTATCCAACAAAATTAAGCTTCAGGTTTGACAATGAAATAAAAATCTTTCATGATAAACAAAAATTAAAAGAATTCTCAGCCAAAAAAACCAGCACTGCAAAGCATTTCGGGCAAAACAATACACGAAGAGGAAATAAAAAACCACCGCCAAAACCAACAGTGGAAAGTACCTCAGTAAAGCGGGGGGGGGGGGGGGAACTAATCAAAGAGGGAAAAACAAACCAAATTAAAAATAAATAAATAAAAAAACTAACCGTGACTGGAAGTACAAACCATATATCAATAGTAACCCTAAATGTTAATGGCTTAAACTCACCAATAAAGCAACATAGGCTGGTAACCTGGATTAAAAAAATAGATCCAACAATATGCTGCCGTCAGGAGACTCATCTGATAGGAAAAGACATACACAGGCTGAAGGTGAAAGGTTGGGAAAATCATACCACTCACATGGTCCTCGGAAGCAAGCCGGGGTGGCCATCCTCATATCAAATAAAATGGACTTCAAGCCCAAGTTAATCAAAAGGGATAAAGAAGGACACTATATACTGTTAAAGGGAACCATTCACCAACAAGACATAACAATTATCAATATTTATGCATCAACCAATGGTGCTGCTACATTCATAAAACAAACTCTCCTCAAGTTCAAGAGTCAAATAGACCACAACACAATAATTATGGGTGACTTCAACACACCTCTCTCACCATTGGACATATCTTCCAAACAAAAGTTGAATAAAGAAACTATAGAACTCAATAACACAATTAATAATATAGACTTAGCTGACATATATAGAATATATCAACCATCATCAAGCGGATATATTTTTTTCTCAGCAGCACAAGAATCCTTCTCAAAATTAGACCATTATTGGGGCTGGGGATGTGGCTCAAGCGGTAGCGCGCTCGCCTGGCATGCGTGTTGCCCGGGTTCGATCCTCAGCATCACATACAAACAAAGATCTTGTGTCCGCCGAAAACTAAAAAATAAATATTAAAAAATTCACTCTTTAAAAAAAAATAGACCATATATTATGCCATAGGGCAACTCTTAGAAATTATAAAGGAGTAGAGATAACACCATGCATCTTATCCGATCATAATGGAATGAAACTGGAAATCAACGATAAAAGAATGAAGGAAAAATCCTACATCACTTGGAGAATGAACAATAGGTTACCAAATAATCAATGGGTTACAGAAGTCATAAAGGAGGAAATAAAAAAATTCTTAGAGATAAATGAAAACACAGACATATCACGATCTATGGGACATACTGAAAGCAGTTCTCAGAGGAAAATTCATTGCTTTGAGTTCATTCCTCAACAAAAGAAAAAACCAACAAATAAATGATCTCACACTCCATCTCAAAACCCTAGAAAAAGAGCAAAACAACAGCAAATGTAGTAGAAAGCAATAAATAATTAAAATCAGAGCTGAAATCAATGAAATTGAAACAAAAGAAACAACTGAAAAAATTGACAAAATTAAAAGTTGGACTGTTGTATTCTGCCCAGTCACTAATATGGCATTATGTAAAAATTGTGAATGTGTAACTGATGTGATTCTGCAATTTGTATTTGGGGTAAAAATGGGAATTCATAACTCACCTGAATCAAATGTATGAAAGATGATATGTCATGAGCTTTGTAATGTTTTGAACAACAAATAAAAAAAAAATTAAAAGTTGGTTCTTTGAAAAAAATAAATAAGATCGACAGACCCTTAGCCATGTTAACGAAGAAGAGAGAGAACTTAAATTACTAGCATACGGGATGAAAAAGGCAATATCACAGGAGACACTACAGAAATACAGAAGATAATTAGAAATTATTTTGAAACCTTATATTCCAATAAAATAGAAGATAGTGAAGACATCGATAAATTTCTTAAGTCATATGATTTGCACAGGTTGAGTCAGGAGGATACACACAACTTAAAGAGACCAATATCAATGGAGGAAATAGAAGAAGCCATCAAAAGACTACCAACCAAGAACAGCCCATGACCAGATGGGTATACAGCAGAGTTTTACAAAACCTTTAAAGAAGAATTAATACCAATACTTTTCAAGCTATTTCAGGAAATAGAAAAAGAGGGAGCTCTTCCAAATTCATTCTACGAGTCCAAAATCACCCTGATTCCGAAACCAGACAAAGACACTTCAAAGAAAGAAAAATATAGACCAATGAACTTAGATGCAAAAATCCTCAATAAAATTCTGGCAAATCGGATACAAAAACATATCAAAAAGATTGTGCACCATGATCAAGTAGGATTCATCCTTGGGATGCAAGAATGGTTCAATATACGGAAATCAATAAATGTTATTCACCACATCAATAGACTTAAAGATAAGAACAATATGATCATCTCGATAGACGCAGAAAAAGCATTTGACAAAGTACAGCATCCCTTTATGTTCAAAACACTAGAAAAACTAGGGATAAAAGGAACTTACCTCAACATTATAAAAGCTATCTATGCTAAGCCTCAGGCTAGCATCATTCTGAATGGAGAAAAATTGAAAGCATTCCCTCTAAAATATGGAACAAGACAGGGATGCCCTCTCTTACCACTTCTATTCAACATAGTTCTCGAAACACTTGCAAGAGCAATTAGACAGACGAAAGAAATTAAAGGCATAAAGATAGAAAAAGAAGAACTTAAATTAGCACTATTTGTGGATGACATGATCCTATACCTAGCAGACAAAAACGGTCTACCACGAAACTTATAGAGCTAGTAAATGAATTCAGCAAAGTGGCAGGATATAAAATCAACATGCATAAATCAAAGGCATTCCTGTATATCAGTGACAAATCCTCTGAAATGAAAATGAGGACAACCACCCAATTCACAATATCCTCAAAAAAATAAATAAAAAAATAAAATACTTGGGAATCAACCTAATAAAAGAGGTGAAAGACCTATACAATGAAAACTACAGAACCTAAGGAGAGAAATAGAAGACCTTAGAAGATGGAAAGATATACCCTGTTCATGGATAGGCAGAACTAACATCATTAAAATGGCGATATTACCAAAAGTATTCTAGAGGTTTAATGCAATGCCAATCAAAATCCCAACGGCATTTCTTGCAGAAATAGATAAAGCAATCATGAAATTTATCTGGAAAAATAAAAGACCCAGAATAGCAAAAGCAATTCTAAGCAGGAAGAGAGAAATAGGCGATATAGCGATACCAGACTTTAAACTATACTACAGAGCAATAGTAACAAAAACAGCATAATACTGGTACCAAAACAGGAGGGTAGACCAATGGTACAGAATATAGGACACAGAGACCAATCCACAAAATTACAACTACCTTATATTAGACAAAGGTGCTAAAAGCATGTAATGGAGAAAGGATAGCATCTTCAACAAATGGTGCTGGGAAAACTGGAAATCAATATGCAACAAAATAAAACTGAATCCCTTTCTCTTGCCATGCACAAAAGTTAACTCAAAATGGATCAAGGAGCTAGGGATCAAACCAGAAACTCTGCATCTAATAGAAGAAAAAGTTGGCTCTAATCTCCATCTCGTGAGGTCAGGCTCCAAATTCCTTAATAGGACACCTATAGCACAAGAGTTAAAATCAAGAATCAACAAATGGGACTCAAACTAAAAAGTTTTTTCTCAGCAAGAGAAACAAATAAGAGAGGTAAATAGGGAGCCTACATCCTGGGAACAAATTTTTACCCTTCACACTTCAGATGGAGCCCTAATATCCAGAGTATAGAAAGAACTCAAAAAATTAAACAATAAGAAAACAAATAACCCAAAAAACAAATGGGCCAAGGGAACAGAGACTTCTCAGATAAGGACATACAATCAATCAACAAATACACGAAAAAATGCTCACCATCTCTAGCAATCAGAGAAATGCAAATTAAAACCACTTTAAGATACCATCTCACTCCAGTAAGAATGGCAGCCATTATGAAGTCAAACAACAACAAGTGCTGGTGAGATTGTGGGGAAAAGGGTACACTTGTACATTGTTGGTGGGACTGCACATTGGTGTGGCCAATTTAGAAATCAGTATGGAGATTCCTTGGAAAGCTGGGAATGGAACCACCATTCGACCCAGCTATTCCCCTTCTTGGACTATTCTCCAAAGACCTAAAAAGAGCATACTACAGGGATACAGCTACATCAATGTTCATAGCAGCACAATTCACAATAGCTAGACAGTGGAACCAACCTAGATGCCCTTCAATAGATGAACGGATAAAAAAAATGTGGCATTTATACACAACAGAATATTACTCAGCACTAAAAAATAACAAAATCATGGCATTTGCAGGGAAATGGATGGCATTAGAGCAGATTATGCTAAGTGAAGTTAGCCAATCCCTAAAAAACAAATGCCAAATGTCTTCTTTGATATAAGGAGAGCAACTCAAAACAGAGCAGGGAGGAAGAGCATGAGAAGATTACCACTAAGCAGGGATGAGAGGTGGGAGGGAATGGGAGAGAGAAGGGGAATTGCATGGAAGATGGAAGGAGACCCTCACTGTTATACAAAATTACATATAAAAGGATGTGGGGGAAAGGGGGAAAAAAGAGAGAGAGAGAGAAATGAATTACAGTAGATGGAGTAGAGAGAGATGATGGGAGGGAAGGGGAGGGGTTAGGGTTAGGGTTAGTATTAGGATTAGCTTTGGGTTAAAGTTAGGGTTAGGGTTAGTGATAGAGTTAGTGTTAGGGTTTGTGTTAGGTTTAGGCTTAGTGTTAGGGTTAGGATTACAGTTAGGATTAGGGTTAGGGTTAGGATTAGTATTAGGGTTAGTGTTAGGGTTAGGGTTAGGGTTAGTGTTAGATTTAGGGTTAAGGTTTGTGTTAAGGTTAAGGTTAGGGTTAGTTAGTGTTAGGGTTACAATAGGATTAGGGTTAGTTTTAGGATGAGTGTTAGTGTTAGGTTTTGTATTAGGGTTAGTGTTAGGGTTAGGTTTTGCATTAGGGTTAGTGTTAGGATTAGTTTTAGTGTTAGGGTTAATGTTGGGGTTAGGATTAGTGTTTTTGATTGGGTTAGGGTTAGGGTTAGATTTTAGAGTTAGGGTTCCGGTTTGTCTTAGGGTTAGAGTTAGGGTTAGGGTTAGTGTTAGGGTTAGTTTTAGGGTTAGGGTTAGTGTTATGGTTATGGTTACGGTTAGGGTTAGTGTTAGGTTCAGGAAAGGGTTTAGGGTAAGTGTTAGGGTTAGGGTTACGTTTAGGTTTAGTGTAACAAATAAGAATAGGGTTAGGCTTAGGGTTAGAATAGGGTTATGGTTAGGGTTAGTGTTATGGTAAGGTTTAGGATTTGGGTTATGTTAAGGGTTAGGGTTAGGGTTAGTGTAAGGTTAGTTGTAGATGGACACACTATTTTTATTTTATTTTATTTTTTTTTATGTGGTGCTGAGGATTGAACCCAGTGCCTCACGCATGAAAGGCAAGTGCCAAACCACTGAGCTACAACCGCAGCCCTCAAATGCATTTCTATGCATCAGTGATGAACCCTCTGAAATAGAAATTAGGAAAACTACCACATTCAGAATAGCCTTATAAAAAACACTTGGGAATCAATCTAACAAAAGAGGTAAAAAATCACTAAAATAAAAACTACAGAACACTAAAGAAAGAGACTGAAGAAGACTTTAGTAGATGGAAAGATCTCCCATATTCTTGGATAGGAAGAATACTGTCTAAATGGCCATACTACCAAAAGCATTACACAGATTTAATTTAATGTTGTTGGGATTTTAATTAGAATTAAAATTCCTCATAGAAAGAGAAAAAGCAATCATGAAATTCATTTGGAAAAATATGAGACCCAAAATAGCCAAAGCAATCCTCGTAAGAAGAGTAAAGCAGGAAGTATCACAATACCCAACCTTAGACTATACTACAGAGATACAATAACAAACATGGCAAGGTATTGGTACCAAAACAGACATGTAGACAAAAGGAACAGAATAGTACCCACAGAGACAAACCCACATAAATACAGTTATTTCATATTAGACAAGGGAGCTGAAAACATACATTAATGAAAAGATAGCCTCTTCAGCATATGGTGGGGGAAGAGCTGAAAAAACCATATGTAGCAAAATGAAACTTAAACCCCTATCTCTCACCATAAACTCAACTCAGAGTGGATCAAGGACCTAGTAATTAGATCAGAGACCCTGTGCCTCATAGGAGAAAAAGTAGGCCCTAATCTTCATCATGTTGGATTAGATCTTGACTTCCTTAATCAGACTCCTAAAGTACAAGAAATAAAATCAAGAATTAATAAATGGGATGGATTGAAATTTGAAAGCTTCTTCTCAGCAAACAAAACAATCAATAACTTGAAGAAAGTGTCCACAGAGTGGGAGAACATCTTTAGTACACACACTTCAGAGAGAGCACTAATCTCGAGGATATGTAAAGAACTCAAAAAACTTAACACCAAAAAATTAATAACCCAATCAATATATGGGCTAAGGAACTGAACAGACACTTCTCAGAAGAAGGTATACAATCTATCAATGAAAAAATGTTCAATTTCTCTAGTAATTATAGAAATGCAAATCAAAATTACTCTAAGATTGCATCTCACTCCAGTCAGAATGGCAATTATCAAGAATACAAGCAACAGTAAGTGTTGGTGAGGATGTGGGGGAAAAGATACACTCATACATTGCTGATGGCACTGCAAATTGTGCAACCACTCTGGAAAGCAGTATGGAGATTCCTTAGAAACCTTGGAATGGAACCACCATTTGACTCAGCCATCCCATTCCTCGATCTAAACCCAAAGGACTTAAATTGGCATACTATAGTATGCTCCATTCAAAACAGCTAAACTGTGGAACCAACCTAGATGCCCTTCAATAGATGAACAGATAAAGAAACTGTGGTATATATACACAATGGAATACCATTCAGCATTAACAAAGAATGAAATTATCGCATTTGCAAGTAAATGGATAAAGTTGGAGAATATCATGCCAAGAAAAGTAAGCCAAGCCCCAAAAACCAAAAGCTAAATGTTTTCTCTGGCAAGTAGATGTTGATCCAAAATGGGAGCGGGGCATGGGAAGAATGGAGGAACTTTGGATTGAGCAGAGGGAAAGAGACGGGCCATGGGAAAGATGGTGGAGTGAGACAAATATCATTACCCTAGGTACATGTATAATTACACAATTGGTGTGATAAACATCGTGTACAACCAGAAAAATGAAAAGCTGTACTCCATTTGTGTACACTGAATCAAAATGCATTCTGCTGTCATTAGAACAAATGAAAAAAAAAAAATCACAGTAATATTTCATCTCCTTCCTGTCAGAAGGGCAATGATCTGGAATATAAACAACAGTAAATGCTGGCAAGGTTGAAGGAAAAAAGATACACATCACTGGTAGGACTGTAGACTAGTACAACTACTCTGGAAAACAGTATGGGCAATTCCTCAAAAAACTAGGGATGGAAGCACCATATGCCCCAGCTGTCCCACTCCTTGGTATTTTCTAAAACAATCTAAAATTGGCATACTGCATTGATACAGCCACCTTAATATTTACAGCAGCACAATTCACAACAGCTAAATTATGGAATCAATCCAGATGCCCATTAATAGACAAATGGATTGAGAAATTGTAGTATATCTATACAACGGAGTCCCACTCAGCCATAACAAAGAATGAAATTATGGCATTTGCTGCTAAATAGATGGAAATGGAGAATATCATGCCAAATGAAATTAAATAAACTCAGAAACTCAAAGGCTAAATGTTTTCTCTTATATGCAGAAGCTGTAGTAAAATAAAGGAAAGAAGGGATGGATAGGATAACAAAGAACCAATCAAATACAAATTAATAAAAAAGTAAAAGAAAGTCTATTAGAGTAGAGGAAAAGAGTGGAGGGAAGGAAGAAGGAAAAAGGGGGGATCATGAACTGAAATAGATTTCCATGCATGTTTGAGTTGGATAAATCCAACTACTAGTTATAACTGTAAAGCTCAGCGGGAGAACGTTTGTCTAGCACAGGCTCTGGGTTCAACAAGGAGAACAAAACAAATGAGCAAAAAAACAAAACAACACACACACACACACACACACACACACCCGTAGGAAACACCCAAGACCTAAATTCTGTCTTCATTTCTCCATATCCAATTCATCAGTAAATCCCACTGGCTCTATGTTCAAAACACAGCCTGGTTCCATCCATGTCTTCCATCTCCATTAATGACACCCAACTCATCATCATTTCTCCAATGCACTACTGTAATCATTTCTTAATTGATTTTCCTGTTTGCAATTTTGCCTTTGAAATCCATCTTACATATAAAAACCAGAGTAAAAAATGTAAGCTGAATTATGACCCAACTCTACTAAAAACCCCATGGCTTAATATACTTGAAATAAAATTCAAATTCCTTAATTAGAATTAGTCCCACCTTTCTAATTTCATCTCCTACCATCTTTCCTCATACCATGCTTCTTTCTGTTCCCCCAATAGACCAACCTTATCTGTATTCTAGCATTACCTGTTTGGATGCTTTATCCTTAATTATCTTATTGTTTACTCCTGATCCTCAGATTAGATCCAATGGTACTTCCTCAAAGAAACCTTACTGAACCAGCTATTTTGGGATTCAAGGTATATGCTAAAGTCCCTCCAACAACTAATGATGTTTTTTTTTTCCCCTCCTATAGAAAGACAAAAAAACTTTTACCTGTTCCCTATTAAGTCAAGCTAATATCTATGAATCTTTTTCAGAAAAACAAATAAATCAATACTTACAAATTTCCTACAGAAAAATCTCCCTTCAAAAACTGTGCCAGAAATACTTTTAAAGTTATGTATGGAACGTTTTTAAAATGACATGGATTAATAAATGAACAAGAAGAATGGTTAGAATTTATAAAGTGAGTATATGAGTATTTAAAATTCTTTCAACGTTGGTGTATGTTTGACCATTTTTATAATAAAATGTGGGAAAGAAACCATGTCAGCCTATTTAAAGCAAAGAAATAACAAAAGAAAAATATTAGTCCACTGAGTCCATACTACAAACACAGCAGGCAGGATGAGGAGGAGAAAGATAGAGAAACAAAATCAAAACACATTTAACACAGAAAAATGCCTGTTCGGAGGAAATATCTTTTAAACTTAACTCCCAAACTGGTGGTGATGGAATAAATCAGTCAAAGAATAAATAACGGGGTAGGGGTTTAGTCTCATAACCAATAAACTGAAATAATCATAATATTTTGCAATTTGTTTTGCACAGAGAATAAATGAAAAACATGGGCTGGGATTGTGGCTCAGCAGTAGAGCGCTCGCCTAGCATGTGCGAGGCCCTGGGTTCGATCCTCAGCACCACATAAAAATAAATAAATAAAGGTATTGTGTCAAGGGCTGGGGATGTGGCTCAAGCGGTAGCACGCTCGCCTGGCATGTGTGCGGCCCGGGTTCGATCCTCAGCACCACATACAAACAAAGATGTTGTGTCTGCCGATAACTAAAAAATAAATATTAAAATTCTCTCTCTCGCTCTCTCTTCCTCTCTCACTCTATCTTAAAAAAAAAATTAAAAAAAAGATATTGTGTCAAACTACAACTAAAAACTAAATATTAAAAAAAAAATGAAAACCAAAAGATTTTGTCTGATTAGTGTAAAATTTGAGTGGTTATGAAGCTTTTGCTCTAAGACCAGAATGAAGCTCAGACTAAACATGGAAGCACCTCTGATTTGGACAAGTGCCTGAAATGTCACCTTTTAAATTCTTCTACTTTAATTGTCTTTGTGGAACTACCTGGTCTTTTTCCGTTTGCCTGATGCACTCTCAGTAGATTTTTTTTTTTAAATTGGTTGTTCAAAACATTACAAAGCTCTTGACATATCATATTTCATACATTAGATTCAAGTTGGTTATGAACTCCCAATTTTACCCCAAATACAGATTGCAGAATCACATCAGTTACACATTCACATTTTTACATAATGCCCTATTAGTAACTGTTGTATTCTGCTACCTTTCCTATCCTCTACTATCCCCCCTCCCCTCCCCTCCCATCCTCTCTCTCTACCCCATCTACTGTAATTCATTTCTCTCCTTGATTATTTTCCCATTCCCCTCACAACCTCTTATATGTAATTTTGTATAACAATGAGGGTCTCCCTCCATTACCATGCAATTTCCCTTTTTTCTCCCTTTCCCTCCCACCTCATGTCTCTGTTTAATGTTAATCTTTTCTTCCTGCTCTTCCTCCCTGCTCTGTTCTTAGTTGCTCTCATTATATCAAAGACGACATTTGGTATTTGTTTTTTAGGGATTGGCTAGCTTCACTAAGCATAATCTGCTCTAGTGCCATCCAGTAGATTTTAACACAGTTCTTATCTGGAATCTTGATCACTGCATTAAGGTCTTGGTACATAGTAGGGTCAATGATTATATGAATTAATAAAAATACAATGCTTTTCAAGAAATACATGAGACTTTTAAAAAGCATAAGAATTTAAATGCCTTAGTTATTGGAAATGAAAATTTACATGAAGTGTACTTTACTGTCAGATTAAGTCAGTATGATCAGATGTAAGAGATACAGAAATACTCACCATTCTTCTACCAATGTATTATTCAGGTAGATCAACACTACTAATGTCCACTGAAGTTCCTTATCTTCAAATAACTCAAGGGCCTTGGTATAAGATGTATCTTTGCTATGTTGTATAGCTATGGTAGAAAAATCTATAGGACCAACTTCTCCCAAACAGCTTCCAACAGCCTCTAGATACAGAAATTCCATTTCAGTAGAGTTACATGTTTTAAGATTTAAGTGTGTTTTCAAAGATCATGAGGCGACTATAAGGAGCTACAAAATACTATATAATTTCCTTTACTTATCATCCATGTAGGCAAGAGATATTTTCCCCTACGGAATCACTTCCAGGAGACATTAATTAGTAAGAGAATATAGATACTAAGAATAAAAATCTAAACATAGCATTGTATGGGTACAATAATCCTAAAACTCAAAAATTTCTTGAGGTTTCCCATACATAAAGTCCATAAATCTTAAAACACACAATTCAGTGAAAATTTACTTAATTTTTTTCATTTATGTTATCACTACCTATATGAAGACAGAATGTTTTCAGCATCCTAGATGACTCATCCTACTCTCAAGTTATGGTGGTATTTACTAAAATACATTCAACAAATATTCTGATAGTCTGTATTTCAAAAGTGAAGCTTAATTCCCCTTCCCCTTGATTGTAGACTACGCTTAGTGATTAATTTCTAACAAACAGAATGTGTATATGTCTTTCACCTCTTTGATTAAATTTATCCCTAGGTATTCTTTCTTTTAAATGCTATTCTAAATGGAATTGCTTTCTTGATTTCCTTTTTAGATTGCTCATTGCTAGTTATAAAAAAAAAAAAACCTAAATTTTTTTCTTTTTTTGGAATCTTGATATGTTGCCTAGGCTATTCTCAAATTCCTATGCTCAAGCAATCCCCTAACTTCAGTCTACAAAGCAGCTGGGATTACAGGTGTGTACCACAATGCCCACCTACAAACACAAACGATTTTTATATGTTGATCTTATACCTGGCAACTTTTATGAATTTGTTTATAAGCTCTATAGTAGCTTTCTACTGATTCTCTAGGATTTTTTATATATAGGATAAAAAATATATAAATAAACTCTTCTTTTCCAATTTGGATGCTTTAAATTTCTTTTTCTTGTCTAATTGTTCTGGTTAGAACTTTCTGCATAATGTTGAATAACAGGAGTAAAAGTGAAAAATCTTGTTTTGCTCCTGATATTAGGGGAAAGCGTTCATTCTTTCATCCCTGAGTACGATGTTAATAACATATACAAACTACTGTAATTTTCCTACTCATGAAAGTCCACTTAGGACTCCTATAGCAAATTACATTTATCCCCAGAAGCAGTGCTGTAGACAGGGATAGATCCCTAGGTACAGGAAGCTTCTAGAGTTCTTTTAAGGCTCTGTTTCTTGGTTTGGGTGATAAATGCACAAGTATACTCTTGTTAACTTCTTTAAGCGACATATCTAGAATCTGTATACTTCTCTATATGTAGATATATTTCAATTAAAAAAAAATCTACCAAGGGGTTGGGGTTATAGCTCAGTCGTAGAGCACTTGCCTGGCATGTGTGAGGCACTGGGTTTAATCCTCAGCACCATATAAAAATAAATAAATAAATATATATATTGTGTCCACCTACAACTGAAAAAAATTTAAAAGGGGGGGGGGTGGGCTGGGAATATGGCTCAGTGCTTAAGTGCCCTTAGATTTTTAACATTTAGCATTTAGAATCTATACCAGCACTATCCAGCAGATCTTTCTGCAATGATGGAAATGACTATAATCTGTGCTGTTGAATGACATCCACTAGCTACATATACTTGTGACAACTTAGTGTGTTAATACAATGAAAAAACTCAATTTTATATTTTCCCTAATTTTAATCCATTTAAATTTAAATAGCCACCAACACCTAGTGATTTTATTACATAACACAAATCTAGCCAATAAAATAAACACAGGAGAACAAGATTTAATAGTATTCATATTTTACATATCTCAGAACAATGCACTCTGAGCTCAAATGGTCAAAACTAAAATCTGTTTTAAAAAGTACTAAAGATAAAAAGGATACAACAGAAATATGAAATTAATGGGTACAGGAAGACAAAAATCATAAGCAAGTACAAAAGTTTTCTCTTTAGTGTAATACCATAATAACATAAACTCAATCAAAATAATATAAAAATAGATGTTTTCTTGAGTAAAAAAAAAAGGGTAGAAATATGTATAAGAACATGTATACATACACGCAACACACACAGCTTAAAGGCTTAAAATGAGGCACATTTCTTTCATTTAAGTAGGTTTAAGCACAAGGCACAGATATATTACTCTGTAAGCTTGGCTCTAAAGATTTAAAACTTTTCTTTTGGGCAGTAGGAAGTTGTTAAAGTTTCTAAAGTAGTAGATTAACATGATCATATTTGAGTTAAAGAAATCATACAGAGCTGGGCATGGTGGTGCACTCTTATAATCCCAGTGGTTTAGGAGGCTAAGGCAGAAAGATCGCCAAGTTCAAACTTAGCCTCAGCAACTTATGAGACTTGTCTCAAAATAAAGAACAAAAAAAGGCTGGGGATACGGTTCAGTGACTAAGAGGGCCTGGGTTTAATCCCTGACACCAAAACAAATAACAACAAAAAAATCATTCTTTCAGAGGTTAGATTAAATGAGAATAGTTCACAGTAGGAGACTAGTTAGGACCAGTTTTATGGTTAGATGAGAAATGATGAAGGGCTGAAATATGGCTATGGCAATCAAACAAAGAAGAACTTACAAGACTCTTTCAAAAAGAAATAGGTAGAAATAACCCATGACATTTAAATTAGTACCCTGAGATGCTCTCATAAGGTCCATCATCTGATCTTTATGTTGTTCTAGTTGTCTTCGAAGATCCTTTAATCCTTCAAGCCTTGTCAATGGAAGTGCATCATAATCACTTACTGCAAGAAAATGGTTAATTTCCTAAAAGAGAAAATTAGTTAAAATGTAACTTGCTTTTAACATTTACTGAATAAGTCTATAGAATAAAACTTAATAAAAGAAAAAAATTGGTAAGTGCCTTTAAAAGATGATAACTCATAAACCAAAGTAGAAATAAAGTTCTTTCACTTCAAATTCTATAATGTTTTAATCCTTTAAATTCTAATAGATTCTATTATAACACAGATCAGAGGAAAAAATTTGAATTTCTGTTTGGTAATTTTATATGTTGTTTTCATATTGATATATAGTAAAATACATGCTATAAGTTTAAAATCATACTAAGATTTATAAGAAAAAAATACACCTGAACAGTTTTGAAGTTTATCAAGATTAAAAATTGAAATACTCTTTAAAGAGTTAAATATTATCTCTAATGCAAATACAAAACTGACCCTCAAAGGATCAGATGGTGATTTTAAGTTATTAATGGACCACACTATCTTAAAGATTTTTTTTTTTTTAAATTTCCAGTGCTGAGGACTCAATCTATGGCCTTGACCATGCCAGTTAAGCACACTTCCATTAAGCCACATCCCCAGTCTTGACCATAAGTTTATGTGTGTGTTAAAATCAAGAATATTTTTATATCACATTCCTTAAATATTCAAATTCATTCTTTACCAGGAGACTTTGGTATCAATACTTTAAGCTCAATGCAAAACAATGCATTAAGATTCATTTTTTATTTGTTAAGAAGGTAATCTCATGTCTTTTTACCACAACAAAAAATTCGATTTTTACCACTAGAACATTAGAGATTTTTAAGTACTACTCTTTATGCTTTCTAATACCAAATAGTAAGAAGATGAAACTTTTATTACCTCCAAAAGTGAAAAAGGCCCTCTACTGTATTTGATATTCTGCTGAGTAATACGCAAATCCTTAAAAAGAACATGGTCAGGAAAAGGATCTAAAAGCTTAATCGTGAGATAGAGGTTTTCATTATCCTTGTTATCTATCACTAAATACTTCAACAAGTTCAGTACCTAAACAATTTAAAAAGAAAAAATTAAAAGGAGAAAATCTATAATCATGTTTCAAAATAAAAAAACCAAAATCTATTGTAATAACTGATTAAAAACTCTGCCACCCTAGTTCAGATAAAACATTCTAATTACTTGTAAGATACCAACTTTTTTTAGTTTCTGTGCTTTCAAACAATTCCACAAACATATAAGGGACTATACAAGGTGGTCACTGACATATAAAAGTCCCCATATTAGTGAAACAGTTCATGTAAGTAATATATCACACAAAATCATAATGGCATAAACTATTATCCCATTTTTGACTACTTCTACACTTCAGCGTAACAAAGCAAGCTAAACAATTGTTTATTAGAGAAAAATATGTAATCAATCTTTGTAACTGATTACAAAGATTAATTAAGAATGTCTTCCCAACTATTTTTTAAAAAAACATTTTCATTAAAATTACTAACTGTATCAAGAAAAAATAATACTTTATCAACATATCTCAAATACCATTTTGAAGATAAATTAGAAAATTACCTGCTCCTGAACCTCCACTTGATCATTCACAAGGGGTATAAGTGTACCAACAATAACATGAAGATGCTTTTCTAAAGCATCTTTACAGTAAGTCACTGCTGTTTGGCAAACCTGACCTAACAGGTCACAACAAAGAGAGAAGCTGCGTAATGACACATCCATGAAATTTGAAGGCCTAAGAGGGGAAAAAAAAAAAAAAAAAACAGGTTCTAGAAAAGTACTTTGAAATAGAATCATTCAAAAGTAATTTTTATTCTACATTTCTAATTTTGATATCGCTTGATATAAAAGTTACTCTCATATCTAACACTTCAATGGTTCATAAGTCAAAAAAAGAGGGGACATCAGCAAAATACAAAATATGTAACACTAGGCTCGAACCTGACAAAAACATTTTAAGGCAAGCAGAACTGTCATAATCAAATATATTAAATTCTGTAAAAAAAGTCAAAAGTTTATAGCTATCAAGAAAATGCTACATCAGTAGAGCAGAGGAAAGGGAACAGGAGAAGTGAGGAGGGGATAGAAAGAAGAAGTTACTGGGAACTGAAGCGAACCAAATTATATCCCATGCATGTATGATCATATGTAATTATAATGCACGAATCAAAAATTTAAAAATAAAATTTTTAAAAAAAGAATATGCAAAATCAGAAAAGGCAACCAAAAAACTGCAGGAAATTTCTGTAGTGGTTTTAATTGTCCTTGCCAGTCCCCTTCCCTGCTCAGCAGCAGTCACGAAAATGGCAACCTATACCCACAGTATGTGATTTTGGTTCATGGTGGTTCTTAAAGAAGCAAGGAGACCTTATTTGCAAACTGTTATGTATGTCTATTCTAACCTGACTGGGACTGATGCAAAGAGCTTGGCTGTTTCATTTAAGGGCCCTTACTTACGTAGAAAAGTTGAGGGCACTGCTTGAAACTTTGTGTAAGGTTAATAACCTACATTGGATAGAACAAAAGATTACTCTTGAGACATACCAAAAAGGAGAGTTTCTCTGGGAAATTCAGAAGTACTCACAATTGAGGAAGAATTTAGAAAGCCACAAACACGCCCAAGTCAGCCTTTTGCTCAGAAAAGACTACAGAAGACCCTAAGCTTTCACTTGGAGGTGCTCCCACAGCTCAATGCAAACTGGCTAGTGCTGAAGGGAAGTACCAACACAGAGCTAAACTGCAAACATTAGATAAATTTTTATTTTGTTTCCCTCATGTACCAAACACCCACAATGCTCACAGTTTTCAAGGAAATCTCTGTGGAGCACTATCAAAACACAAGCCAAGAAAGAGNTATCAAAACATCACACAGGTACCCGCAAAAAATGTATAATTTTTATGGATTAATTTAAAAATTAATAGGTAGCTATAATATACATATTAAAAAGCAATATTTACAAAAACATATTCTGCCACCTATCTCTTAGAAGCATATAAACTTTCAGTTAAAAGAACTTGATAAACTGCTTATATATTGGTGAACATATTATTTACCTTTTGTTGATGTAGTGAATCAAAGTATAAATAACATCTCGAAGAACAAAGGCCCAAGCTCCTCCTAAGCCACTTTTTATATCTTTTAGTAATAAACTAACAAAAAGGTGATATATTTTAAGAACTCTGTGCTTTTTATACACATTATTTGTCTCAGCTGCTTGCTCACATATGGCTAGAAGAATTTTCTGATAGGAATCCTAGAAAATAAATATACACTTAGTAAAACTTTTAAAATCACATATACTGAGTTATAACACATATTTTACATACCTAAAATAACAATTTAAATTTAGGTTTGATAGTAAATGCAAAAAAGTACATTAAGATAATTACTATCTTAGAAGAAAGGTATTGCCAATTTGTTTAGGTTTCAGATAGTAAATTATAGTGTACTTTTATAAAAACACAAAATTCCAGCCTTACATGTAACAAATTTTAGTTAGTGTTGACAAATACATCAATTATAAATTTTGTCAAATGATTGCTTTCCTTTTTAAATTATTCAGATGATTTTTCATTTGCTTACTTTCCTTTTTTTTTTTTTTTTTTTTTTTGTGGTTGTGGGGCTTTATGCATGTAAAGCAAGCACTCTACCAACCGAACTATGTCCCCAGCCCAACTTTCCTTTCTTTAAGATGTACTTACACAGATGTTCTAGCTGAATAAAGGAATTCTCTCACTAATTATTAGGGCAGAAATGTATACTTACAGGGTTTTTGGAAAGAATTTCTAAAATGCTCTTAAACTTGGTTTTATGACAATTGCTGATATAAGCAAATGTTGCTTTAATCACATGTGATGGAAAATAAGGTGGATTAGGAGCAGGATCCAAATCCCTAAAAAAAGAGTTAAAGGGGAAAAAATGCAGTCATAATTTTCAAATTATCAAGAAAAAAAGGTTTTGTTGATAAAGCAGTAAACTTCCAAAATGGAAATTTAGGTGGGGTGCCATGGATTGAACCCAAGGTCGCTTTACCACTGAGACTTTCAGCTCTTTTTTGTATTTTATTTAGAGACAGGATCTCTCTGAGTTGTTTAGAGCCTCACTAAGTTGCTGAGGCTGGCTTTAAACTCTTGATCCTCCTGCCTCAACCTCAGGCTCCTGAGCCTCCCAGGTCACATGTGCCACAGTGATCCGCAAAACTCCCAAATTTTAAAACTATCTATTAAAAAAACTTATACTTTTAATAAAATAAAAAATGACATAGTCAATAAATATCAGAATATCTAAATGCATTTCAACCTGGGACTTAATCTTAACCAATTTACTTAAAATTATTTGCTTAATCTTTTTTATAATTAATGGCAGCTCCACAAATGAGCTCTAGTGTGACCTTCATTTCAGGTTTGAGTTAAAGCTCTACTAGTATTATAAAAGCAATAGTATTTTAAGCTATGGCAATCTACTAGATAAGCAACATTAATTAGAATGAAATTACATATATCAAAGTACTTTGCTAGATATTATTACTGTTATGGTTTGGCTCTGGAATGTTCCCCAAAGGCTCACATGTTGAAGAATTAGTCCCCAATGCAACAAAGTTCAGAGATGGGGTTTGGGGAAGGTAATTGCATCATGAGGGCTCTGACCCCATCAGTGTATTAATAATTTGATGGCATTATTAGAAGTGGTGAAAACTAAAGGAGGTATACTGAGTTGAAGAAGTCAGTCCTTAACTATGTGCCCTTGGGGACTCTATTCTTGTTCCTGACCCCTTCCTCTCCCCTCTTTGGCACTGTTCTCCTTCTCCTCTCCGTCTGTTTCTCTGTGTCCTGGCTGTCATGAGCTGAGCAGTTTTCCTCTGCTGTGCCCTTCTGACACCATGTTCTGCTTCACTCAGGCCAAAAGCAATGAAGCTAGCCTGAAACAGACTGAAACCTCAAAAACCATGAGCCTTCTCTTCCCTAAGCTGATTTTATCAGGTTTTTGATTTTTTCACATTAACTAACATAATTACTACTTTATATGTTTAGCATGGTAGAACATATTTAAAAAAACTAAAGGATATTTTCTTTTTTTTGATATAAGGATTGAACTCAGGATTAATCACTGAGTAACATCCCATCCCTTTTTAAATTTTTATTTTGGGAAAGGGTCTTGATAAGTTGCTTAGAGCCTAAGTTGCTAAGGCTGGCTTTGAACTTGTGATCTTCCTGCCTCCGCCTCCAGAGATGCTGGGTAGGTGTGTGCCATTACACAGTAAAGGGTATTTTCAAGCAGCTTCCAGTCAAGCGAGGAAAATAACTTGAACATTCATATGCAACCAAATGGGTTGAAAACTGCTCAGCTCATGACAGCCAGGACGCAGAGCTCACAGGTAATCACTTCAAATCAGAGGACCATTTTTAAAGAAACCAATTTTTTAAAAAGAGGACATGTCTAAAAACTGAAACAGACATCTGAATTTGTCAATCAATAAAAAAATCGGGGCTGGGATTGTGGCTCAGAGGTAGAGCACTCGCCTACCAAGCATGAGGCATTAGGTTCAATCCTCAATACCACATAAAAATAAAAAACAAAGATATTGTGTCCACCTAAAACTAAAAAATAAATATTAAAAAAAAGCATAAGGAATTTGCAAGTTGTGCCTCATTCTCTAAATTTAAAATGTACATACCCTGAAAAGTCACAGGCATCAGTGCTCTGGCTGGCACCAGAATCTGCTGTTTCATGTAACGACATCAATAATTCCACCACAATCTCTGGCAAATTACTAATAAATAAATGATCAATCTGCAAGGACACAAAATTAATTATATTTAATATTTTTTATCTGTAACATTTAAGACAACACAAAGGGCTTACGTTATTCAGACATATAGCTAACTTATCTTTTTCTTCTTTTCAGCCAACCTGAAAACCATGAAATAGAGAAATTCTACCAAATAAAGCCTCCTTAATCCAATTCTGTAATTTTAAAGGATTATTTCAACTAAGACTTTGAATACAGCATTAAATTCCCCAAACTGATAATTCTCCTACCAAATTCCCTTCTGATCTATACTATACCTGAATCTGCATTTTTTTAATATTTATTTTTTAGTTGTAGTTGGACACAATACCATTATTTTATTGATTTATATGTGGTGCTGAGGATCAAACTCTGCATGTGCTACGCAAGCGCACATGCAGCCCCAACCCCAGCCCCTCTCAATCTGCATTTTACTCTTGATTTATATGAACACTCACGGAACTTTACTCAGAAAAATTTCCAGGGACTATGATAATGCCAACTTTGTGCCCCAAATGACTTCTCCCCAGAACTCTACATGGGTGATATCCAAATTCTGAGGCTAGCTGCTACCTATATTCCTTTTCATCAATAGTAGACTAAAGCTGGGCATGGTGGCACACACCTGTAATCCCAGCTACTTGGAAGGCTGAAGTAAGTTCAAAGTCAGCCTGGACAACTCAGCAAGAACCTCTCTCAAAAATAAAAATAAAAAGGCAAGAAATAATTAAAATCAGAGCTGAAATCAATGAAATCGAAACAAAAGAAACAATTGAAATGATTGACAAAACTAAAAGTTGGTTCTTTGAAAAAATAAATAAGATTGACAGACCTTTAGACATGCTAATAAAGAGAAGGAGAGAGAAAACCCAAATTACTAGCATACGGGATGAAAAAAGCAATATCACAACAGACACTACAGAAATACAAAGGATAATTAGAAATTATTTTAAAAACTTATACTCTAATAAAATCCAAGATAGTGAAGACATCAATAAATTCCTAAAGTCATATGACCTGCCCAGATTGAGTCAGGAAGATATACACAACTTAAATAGACCAATATCAAGTGAAGAAATAGAAGAAGCCATCAAAAGATTACCAACCAAGGAAAGCCCAGGACCAGAAGGATATAAAACAGAGTTTTACAAGACCTTTAAAGAAGAACTAATACCAATAGTCTTCAATCTATTTCAGAAAATAGAAAAAGAGGGAGTACTTCCAAATTCATTCTATGAGGCCAATATCACTCTAATTCCAAAACCAGACAAAGACACTTCAAAGAAAGAAAATTTCAGACCAATATCTCTAATGAACATAGATGCAAAAATCCTCAATAAAATTCTGGCAAATTGAATACAAAAACATATCAAAAAGATTGTGCACCATGATCAAGTGGGATTCAAGTTTGCTTCAACATATGGAAATAAATAAATGTAACTCATCACATTAATAGACTTAAAGAACCATATGACCACCTCCATAGATGCAAAAAAAAAAAAAAAGCATTTGACAAAATTCAGCACCCCTTTGTGTTCAAAACACTAGAAAAACTAGGGATAACAGGAACATATCTCAACATTGTAAAGGCTATCTACGCAAAGCCTCAGGCCAACATCATTCTAAACCGAGAAAAACGGAAGGCATTCCCTCTAAAATCTGGAACAAGACAAGGATGCCCTCTTTCACCACTTCTATTCAACGTAGTTCTTGAAACACTGACTAGAGCAATTAGATAGATGAAAGAAATTAAAGGAATAACTATAGGAAGAGAAGAACTTAAACTAGCACTATTTGCAAACAATATGATTCTATACCTAGAAAACCCAAAAAACTCCAACAGAAAACTTCTAGAACTAGTAAATGAATTCAGCAAAGTAGGAGGATATAAAATCAACACCCATAAATCAAAGGCATTTCTGTATATCAGTGACAAATCCTCTGAAAAGGAAATGAAGAAAACTACCCCATTCACAATATCCTCAAAAAAAAATCCAAACCCAAACAAAAAAACTTGGGAATCAACTTAACGACAGAGGTGAAAGATCTATACAATGAAAACTGCAGAACAATGAAAAAGAAAACCTTAGAAGATGGAAAGATCTACCTTGCTCCTGGATAGGCAGAATTAATATTATCAAAATGACCATACTAACAAAAGCACTATACAGGTTCAATATAATTCCAATCAAAATCCCAATGGCATTCTTCATAGATATAGAAAAAGCAATCACGAAATTCATCTGGAAAAAGAAGAGATCCAGAATAGCTAAAGCAATCCTTAGCAGGAAGAGTGAAACAGGTGGTATCACTTTACCAGACCTTAAAGTATACTACAGAGCAATAGTAACAAAAATGGCATGGTACTAGCACCAAAACAGGATGGTAGACCAATTGGTACAGAATAGAGGACACAGAGACTAACCCACAAAATTACAACTATCTTATATTAGACAAAGGTGCCAAAAGCATGCACTGGAGAAAAGACAGCATCTTCAACAAATGGTGCTGGGAAAACTGGAAATCCATATGCAACAAAATGAAATTGAATCCCTCTCTCTCACCATGCACAAAAGTTAACTCAAAATGGATCAAGGATCTAGGAATTAAACCAGAGACTCTGCATCTAATGGAAGAAAAAGTAGACCCTAATCTTCATCACGTGGGGCCCTATAGGCCCCAACTTCCTTAATAAGACGCCTATAGCACAAGAATTAAAACTAAGAATCAACAAATAGGATAGATTCAAACTAAAAAGTTTTTTCTCAGCAAAAGAAATAATCTGTGAGATAAACAGGGAGCCTACATCTTGGGAGCAAATTTTTACCCCTCACACATCAGATAGAGCACTAATCTCTGGGGTATATAAAGAACTCAAAAAGCTAAGCACCAAAACAACAAATAACCCAATCAATAAATGGGCCAAGGACCTGAACAGACACTTCTCAGAAGAGAATATACAATCAATCAACAAATATATGAAAAAATGCTCACCATCTCTAGCAATCAGAGAAATGCAAATCAAAACTACTCTAAGATACCATCTCACTCCAGTCAGAATGGCAGCCATTATGAAGACAAACAAGTGTTGGTGAGGATGTGGGGAAAAAGGTACGCTCATACACTGCTGGTAGGACTGCAAACTGGTGCAGCCAATTTGGAAAGCAGTATGGAGATTCCTTGGAAATCTGGGAATGGAATCACCATTTGACCCAGCTATTCCTCTTCTCAGACTATACCCAAAGGACCTAAAAACAGCATACTACAGGGAAACAGCCACATCAATGTTTATAGCAGCATAATTCACAATAGCTAAACTATGAAGCCAACCTATATGTCCTTCAGTGGATGAATGCATAAAAAAATGTGGCATTTATACACAATGGAATATTACTCAGCACTTAAAAAGAACAAAATCATGGAATTTGCAGTTAAATAAGGGCATTAGAGAAGATTATGCTAAGTGAAGTTAGCCAATCCCAAAAAAACAAATGCTGAATGTTTTCCCTGATATAAGGAGGGTGACTCAAAGTGGGGTAGGGAGGGAGAGCATGGGAGGAAGATTATTTCTAGATAGGAAAGAGGGGTGGGAGGGAAAGGAAGCGGGAAGGGGAAGAGCAAGAATGGTGGAATGTGATGGTCATCATTATACAAAAGACATGTATGAAGATTTGAATTTGGTGTCAACATACCTTATATAGAGAGATATGAAAAATTGCGGTATATATGTGTACTCAGAATTGTTATGCAAAAAAAGAGAGTACATGTAAAATGGCATAATTTGGCGTGAACACACTTTATATACAGAATTACAAAAAATTGTACTGTATATGGGAAATAATGAGTGTAATGCATTCCACTATTGTCATGTACGTAAACAATAAGAAATAAAAATAAAGAACTGAGGCTATAGCTAAGTGGTAGACCACCTCTGGGTTCAATCCCCAGTACCATTAAAAAAAATGATAATAATAAATAAATCTATTATGTTATACCTCAGTCAATGAACGAACAGATAAGTGCTGACCAAACCTTTTTTGCCTTAAAAAAGTTAATATTTTAATGTAAGGTGCCTCAAATAATTTTCAAAGTGTATAAATTATTAATTTAATGTTAAATAAAATTGAGATTAGCAAGAATTTAACTTATGTCTCTAACTAAAAAAGCTAATAAATTATTTAATTTTTGCTTTTTATTCATTCATGTTTTCAATCAAGGTTTAATATAAATATCTTTCACTCCTAAACCTATTGTGATTCTGAAAATGGCTCTTTTGGTTTGAATACATTAAAAAAAAAAAAGAGCATAACTAGGAGTACTCAGAAGTATAAACTGGAAGAATGAGCAGAAGAGGGTAGAGGCAAAGTATCTCTCACAAATTACATAACCTCTGGAGTGCCAACATTCTGTTCCAACCCGCTTTTTCTTACCATCAGGGGAAAAAAAAAAAAAGACAAAAATTCTACCTTCATAGTGTTTATATTACAATGGAAAAGACTGAAAATAAACAATGAACATAATCCAAAGTATATAATATGTTAGAAGAGAAAAATTGTCAGGAAAAAATAAAAACCAGGGTATGGAACTTGGGATGGTACTTTTCCTTTAAAAGTAAAACAACTTGAGACTAAAGAGGCACTGAAGATTTTCTATATACTGTTCAGAATTACTTGAATGTATCAACTAGCTGGCATTCATGCATTACTGTCAATTAAATTTTTAAAAGGCAGAAGCAGTTAAATTATTTTTCTTATTAAAAGCCTGGTTTCTTTTTCTTTTTCTCTTTATTTTTGATTAAAAACATTTTCACACATTTTAAAGGCTAATCAAAAGGAGAGATCACCATACAACAAAACAAAACAAATTCATGGGTCAGCTAAATAGTAATTATAAGCTAAATTTAACTTATAAATAATGAATACATACATAGCCTTAAATTTTAAAGTTTACATCTGACATCAATTAAGGAAAAAAAGGTAAAAGTTGAAGCCATACCTGTTTTCCCAATAGGTTTTCCCCTTTAAGCATATCATAGACCTTGGTAGCATTCTCTCTTTGTTGTGCCATCCTACTGTCTCCTACACCCTCATAAGCAAAATAAGGAAGAATATTTACAAGAATCTTTGGGAAGCAGTCTATCAGAAGACTTTTCCAATCTTCTTGAATCTGATTAGCAATGGACTTAACCTCATCAAAACAACTTCTAATCACCAGATGTGGAATCAAAACCTTATAACAAGATCTAAAAACATAAAATTTAAAATATAGGTTATATATCTTTTCAAAGTCCTTAAAATAATAATGGGCTTTAATACACTCAGCATTAGGGCATCCCTTTACATCATTAAGCATTCCTACTTTAAATTTTATAAAAGGAGAAATAAAGTTAAGTAAATTACAAAGCCACATAAAGAAACAGAGCTTAGCTTACACCACCCTAGTTCTGTGATCAAAAAAGTGGGACTTTATATATATATATTTCTTATATATAATCAACTTAATGCAAAATTATTATGAAAATGAAATGTGAAAGCAATTTATGAATTCAAAGAACAGATGTAAAATATTGTTGTCACCAAAAGATATGAATGATAAGGACCACTAAATTTACTACTGTCTGAATATCCTTCTTAAAGGCAACTATCTACATACAAAAAGCTCTATTAGAGACCTCAAAAAATCCTTAGCACAGAGCATGTTCAATAAATATGAGATGCCATCCCATAATCCTGATGCTTAAATATTACTTTTCAGTTGTATCAAACCTCTTCATTTTCAAAAATTTCTGTTAGAAGTAGTAAAATGAATTCTTTCACATTAAACTTCTAAATCTAATAGGTAACAATGATTAAATAGTCTATTGTCAAACAACAGAGAAGAAAATCAAGGCTGAAATAATCAGCCACTAATAATTTATCTTTGATCTTTTTCCAAATGCAATATTATCAAGTATTAAAGCCAAAAAGGACTTTTAGGGTTTCCTTGTTTAACTCCTGTAGAGATTAAAATACCAAAGCACAGAAGTTATTTACACAACTTACTCAAAGTTACACAGTTAGTTACTGGCCCAGACAGAACCAGATTAAAAAGTCTGGTTTCTTGTGTCACTGGATTTAGAATCTGATTCTAGGACTTCACATAATGAGCTTTAATATACAGATTCTAAATCCAGTGACACCCTTCAATACATTTTCAAACAAGTTGTCTCAATTTTCAAACTATGCAGCCTCCTACCATTGTCTGTGGAGCTATAGGAAGTGGAGGACAGGGGAACTGCCAAACCCTGTTACCTAACTTTCAACATATTTCTCATATGCCATACATAAACCTACCTATAGAAATCTTCAACATTTGTGTAGTTCAATAAAATAAAAGGAAAAGAAGATAAGCTATATTCAGTGTCTTGAAGATTTAGCCATTCCAAAACCAGGTAATCTAAATGAGAAGCCATGAAGTCTTCTAAATTTCTATATCCAAAAGTTTCAGAAACTTTCTCCAAAACCTATACAAACCCAAAAAGAAAATGAATAAAAATATAAAAATGTTATAATTTCCAACATTAACAACATATCAAAGGAAGTTCTAAGGTAAAATTATTCTATCTTAAATCCAAATTTATAAAAATCTAAACATTATATACCACTTATAATAGTTGTAAAATATAATGGTATACTTAAAAAAAAAAAGAACTTAACACTGAGAGGTAAAAGGTTGATTCATCTAAGACTGATTGCCTATAGGAAAGTCTACTATAAAACTCCATGGAAACCATGGTGGTAGAATGAGAAAATGTGTATCGGTCCATATTTATCAAATAAAAATCTGCAACAGGAAGGATGAGAACTGCTAAACCATTCTGAGGTAGTGGAACAGGGAAGGGAGCCACATTCTATAATACTAAACTGATCTGAGTGTAAGGTTTGGATACAGTCCTCTTTTCCTAATCTTGTAACCTAAAAGCCCCAGAGTCTTAGCATTTGACTTCTGGCCTTGTCAGATCCCAATGTGTTGCCCCAGAATCTACCACACAAAACCAACTGATACTGCTCCTATCTCCATGTATTTCCCTCAATGAGTGCTACTCCAGAGTGCCTAATCTTGCAGTGATGGATCATTCACCTTTTGGTTCAGTGAATGGCTCACAAAATGCTCTTAAACTAAGTGTAAGAAATCACACTGCATACAAATGAATATACCATCTAAAAAGTTATTAAACTGCTTTCTAACACACCAAACTGAAAAAATAAAATTGTTTCCAAGTCTTAAATAAGTGCCACTTTAAAAATCCAATTTTAACCTTTTTAATTTAAGGTTATCCAGGAGAACAGGAATGCAGCTCAATTGTAGAGCACTTGCCTAACATGTGAAATCCTAGGTTTGATCCCTAGCACCATAAAAAGCAACAACAAAATTATACAAGGAAGAGTACAATAAAAATATCCAGACACACATACCTTTTTCACAAGGTGAGGTTCTAATCCATTCTCTTTCACAGATTTGCAAAGGGCAAACAAAGCCTGTTTTTCACAGATAGGGCTACAGTATAAAACCGCAGCTATCATCATCAGTAAAACAGATTTTCTATTATAAATCTCATCTAAAAGTTCAGCGTTCTCAGCACTGTGGGACTGCCAAAGAATCATAAAGACAATATTATAAATATTTAAACATTACAAATGAATCAACCAGGCTAAAATCAAAGTACTCCATAACATCATCCAAACAGCTTATGAATTTAAAATTCTAAAGTGATGGGGTAAAGAGCAGAGATTTAAGAAAATGTGTTTCTACAGTGAGGAAGACTGCTCTTCCTAAGATCTTATGGAGAATATTAACAAAGAAAACAATGTTTCATTGAGGTATAAAGTAATTTTTGAAAAATGGAAAAAAGAAGGTGAGAGACATTAGAAGCTCTTTTTCAACCACCAAGTTTTACTCTTAGGTTGATTTTTATCCTTCTAATACCTTAATATCAGCATTTTACACTTTTAAAAATACTGCTACCTATATTATCAAAGGGAACAATAAAATCATGCAACTAGATAGAATGACATATGCTTTTAATTTAATTTTCAATTACTATAAAATCTCAACAGGCATATATATATATATATATATATATATATATATATATATATATATATTACTAGTTAAATCTGGTATAAGTTTCTCTTCATATTTAGAAAATCTGCTGATCATAGTTCTATATTTTGGTACAAGAATAACTAAGAATCTAATTCCTCTACTAAACAGCAATCACTGGCATGTTTGAAAATAGCAATGAACTTTCCACTAAGTCAAGACACAAACCTGTATACTCCCTATTTGAATCAAATGTATGATATGTCAAGATCATTGTATTGTCTTGAGCAACTAATTAATAAAAACTACACTAAGATTTCAACTCACGCCAGTCAGAAAAAAATAAATAAATAAAAATAAATCTATTTTTAGGGTTGGGAGTAGCTCAGTGGTAGAGTGCTTGTCCAGCTATCATGAATAAGAACCAAGGATTTGAAAAAAAAAATTCTACTGTTAGAACCAAATCCAAAATTTTAGCAGTCCTTTAAAAAATACAGAAGATCTAAGTTCTTCCATAAACTTTGTTCAAGACTATGCTTTTTATTAATGAAGTGTAAGAGAATTTGGTTGTTTTTAACAATTATCACAATTCATATTGTGATCTTCAGATATAAAACTTCTTATGTCTATTAATGTACAGGAAGAGAATAAAAGGTGGGCAGGAGAGATACTGGGAAATGAAATAAATCAATTATGTTATACACATGTAAAAATATGCCAAAATGAAACCAATATTTTGTATAATTAATATGCACCAATTTAAAAATTCTTGATTTTTTTCTAAAACCTGGTACTGGGGATCAAACCCTAGGCCTCACACATGCTAGGCAAGCATTCTACCACTGGAGTTCACTTCTAGTCTAGGTCTCTTTATAAATGAACTATCAGATCAGTATTTTCCTAATAATGGACTAATTTAAAATGTACAGTATATGTTATCTCTATCTAGTTTTACACTATCTATACTCATTTTTCCAATCTACTGAAATCCTTTTCTGAATTCATATTCTTTAATTCAACTATCCATTTCAGTTTCCTATTATCACAAATTTGATAGTCTTTTAGTTAACCACCTTAAGTCCTTTTCAGAAACAAATCAGGGCAAAAATAAATGAATAAGTATGATCATTAAGATAATTTTTACCATTTTAAGAAAAGTGTTCTACAGAGAAATGTGAAAATCAAAGGTTTCACTAAAAAAAAACTGATTTCGATTTTGTGTTAGAATAATACTCTCTTAATTCTTAACCAGATCTTACACAAAAGAGTTTCTTAAATCAGAAAAAAAAACAAGGAAGTCACTTAAACTCTCATTAAAAGTTGGTTAAATTTTATTTTTCCCCACAAAAACACTACAGATAAGCTGAAACAAAAGAAACTAAAATTATTTGACTCATTGTGGCATATAAATAATTTCATTAAAATCACATTTGTCTTATAACCTTTATGTTATAAACTACTGGACACAAACTGTCTTGTGCCAAACTTGGTAAAGTAATATGTAGGATATTCATAGAAAGTATGAGATAATAGCAAATATATTACTAAAATTACCACTTCTCTCAGTCCTTCTTGAGCTTTCAGATATGCATTTTCAAAAGCTGTCTGCTGAAGCTTGTATGGAAGTGCTTTCAATAACCTGGAACAATCTCCTCCTTTCATATCCTGAAATAATCTTATTAAAAAATGCAAAACTGAAATAATTCTTAAAATTTCAAACACTACTTTACAAAGCATATAATAAAACAAAAACAAATCACTCTGTGATATAAACATACTAGTACTTTCTTCAAGATTAAATCTGAGGAGCCAGGCACAGTGGCATATACCTATAATCCCTAGGGCTCGGGAGGCAGAGGAAGTCGGATGGAGAGTTCAAAGCCAGCTTTGGCAACTTAGTAAGGCCCTAAGCAACTCAGAGAGACCCTATCTCTCTATAAAATTTGGTCTGGGGATGTTGCTCAATGGTTAAGCACCTTTGGGTTCAATCTCCAGTACCAAAAAAAAAAGATTAAATCTGAGTCCATTTAAAGAGGTTTGATCATCTGCTTAGTATTAAGACCTTGAATACATAATCCACTGTCTCCTAATGAGTAAAGAGGGTCCCAAAATATCTTTTAACTACTGCCCAAATTTGAACACTGAACTCAAAGAGCCACAGAAGATAACTGTTCTCTTATCAAACACCAACCAGAAGAATCTATAAATTCCTGTGTAAACCTGCTCTAATATTTAATCATCCTGAAAGTGGGTAACTTAATACCCTAATGTTCCATTTAAATTTCACTTTATGTGAGAGAGAAAAGTTGATTAGTGCCTTAAGCCAACATCCACATGGTTAAGACAACGTTTTAATCAACTTTGTCCTTTACACTTTTTAGTAATTTTTGGTATTTCTGATTCCTCCAGTTTCTCTATCCTCTCTCAAAACAGCCCAACATTAAATATCTAACAAGTGAAAAACTCAAAATCAACAAATGCTTCTTTCATGTCATTACTGAATTTCTACTTTTTAATCTAAGAGATTTTTGTTTTCCATGCCACTACTGCACTGCTATATTACATTTAACATATGGTTCTATGTAACCCCAGACCTTTAACTTCAATACATAAATTTTCTACCCTTTACCCATAAAATGTAATAAAGATTTTAAGTACTATACACATTCACTAGTAATCCTTACAACACTCTACAGTCTTACTAAAAAGAGTTCAAAAACTGAGGAATTAGACACGGAATCTAGTTGATAAAAACAGTACTGTCAGCATATTCAGATTCTGGATACCTTACTTCTAATACTTGTTATGTTATTGCTAGAGCAATTTCTTTAAGGTAATTTTCAATTATTGATCACTTACTTCTGAATAGTTAAATAACTCAAATGACTTTCAGCTTGATTTACCTAAAGCAGCATGTCATTTCTTTTTCAAATACTTTCATTTACTTTACCAATTGTTACCAACTTTCCACACGCCAGATATTGTTTCAGATGCTGAAGTACAGCAATGAATAGAACAGACAAAAATCAATGCCTTCTAGGAGTTTATACCCTAGTGGAATAGGGAAATGTATTGAAACATTATTTCAAGTGGTGACAAATTTTATAGAGAAAAATAAAGCAGGAAAGTGCTTTCTTTATAGGGATTGCAACAGGAGGCATTTATAGGTAGGTTGCAATTTAGAGTTTTAAAATCCCATGCAGTCCTTAGGAAATTAATATTTGTTCATCCAAGTACTCAAACATATCAGATCCCTCTAATAAAATCATTTCAGTGCCAAACTGTATGTACACCCCCAAAATATATAATTGTAATTAGAACAATGTGAAATATGCTATCATTTTATAAACTCACATAAAATCTTGGTAACATACATTCTATACGTCTCATAAGTGGTAGTATATACACTTCACTCAAGTCAATGGCTTATGTTAGTGAGCTACTTTATCTCTCTAAGCCAGAGTTTTCATTTTTAAATCAAAGAAAATAATAGTATCTAAATGATAGAACTGTCATTATTTTCCCTATAGCATTTAAGAGAAAATACAAAGGGTAGGCACACAGGATATTATACTCAGAAGTGAATTGTGACTGTACTAGACTTTGCATTGCTAACTGCAGCATTCAAAACACTTCAGGAAAACCTAATCATTACCTATTAATTGACTCTGCAGCCAACATGCGAACTTGGTGATGTTCATCAGCAAGAAATTGTGGAAATACTTCATTTACAGGAAAGTCTTTTCCCATTACATTAAGAATAGCCCATTTTGAATAAGGATCAGCCTATTCAAGTGGGAAGAGAGAAACTAAGGTTAAATATGAAACATTAAAGAGAAAAATCACTAACAGAAATGAAGTCTGGGGCTGGAACTGTCGCTCAGTGGCAGAGCACTTGCCGAGACATGGGTTCAATCCTTAGCACCACATAAAAATAAAAACAAATAAAGCCATTCTTAAAAAAAAAAAAAAAGAAAGAAAAGAAAAGGAAAAGCCATTCTACCCATCTATAACTACAAAAAATTTTTAAAAAAGGAAATGAAGTCTGATTTAAAATTTTAATGGTGATCTTACTAATAATATGAAATAGCTCACCTCAAGCAGAGTTTTAAGGCACTTCACAAGTGCAATCCTTACAGAGAATGTACACTTCTTTTCCTTTGTTAGATGCCTAAAATAAAGTAAAATTTTCCATGTCAAATAACCATTTCAATAAAAGCAGTCAGAAAAATCACTAGATATTAAGGTTATTATAGGTCACTTCCAAAATTTCTTTCTTTGCTACTTAACTCTCATTACACGGAACATGCTAAAGTACTTGCCTTTCCAAAAATTCTAGCTAAAAGAAATCAGTTTGAAAATGAATTTGTTTTAGTGTATATTATTTGTCTTATACAATTATGTCTCAATTTGGAGCTATCATCTTGAGTTAACCACATTATAAACTTTATAAACAGTTTTTTTATAAACAGTTTTTAAAATTTCATTTTTGATTTTTATATCAGAGATTTCAAAACCATATTCTACAATAATTAGGAAGTCCTTATCAAATAGTCTGAGGGCTTTGAGTTATATATATATGTGCTCTTCTATAAACTTCATGGTGTTATCTCAGACTATTACAATATGCATGAAATAACCAGTTGACAAGGCAAATTGCTACACTTTGGGAAAATGAACAATTCAGTTCATTTAAGTTCACTGCATTTTCTTTATTCACCAAACACGTCAATCTATTAAATGATTCTAAATTTGCAGAGAAATATGCTCAATGTTAGAAAGTCAAGTTCTATGAAGAAAAAAAAAAGTTCTTTAAGAAATTAAGGGGATAAACACAAATTACATTCTTTTTTATTAAAAGATGAACATAATCACAGAGAATCAGAAGAAATCACTAATGTAGAAATGCTAAGTTTGATTTTGAATCCAGAGGAAGCAAAAGAAAATCAACAAATCTACAAAACAGATTACACATACCAAAATGCTCCAATCACTGTAAGGAACTGTCCTTGTGCATCCCTTGTGTGCTCAGTGTCCATATTGCCTTGACTTAGGTTTGTCACAACAGGAAGGACATGGTTTAAAATTGTTTTACAAACATCTTGGTCACGACGATGCAAAGAACACACACTGCTGTGGTGGAAAAAAAGAATTCCCTTTATAAGTTTAGCAGAACCCAATAAATTTAAGGTGGACATAACATGTGGTTTTAATTTCTTACGATAGTGGCTTCAGAAGTTCAACAACATCTTCCATTGGCAAAGGATGTTCTTTTCCAGGAAGTTCCTTTAAAAGCACTAGGTACTAAAATGGTATAGGGGGAAAAATAGCTTTTTTATCCTCTTTAAAAAGCATAAATATACACACATACACATAGTTTAAATATAAATTCATTTGTACATGTACACATGCAAGGCTGTAAATATTTTTAATAGAGCATATAAGAAAAAAGGGTTCAAATAGGGTTCTCTTATCAAATAGGGTTCAAATTCATGGTGTATGCATATATGTAACTAACACAGTAAATCAAATTACTCTGTAGAACTCAAATGAAAAAAACTAAAAACATAAATCCTAGACAACAATATTAATTTGTATATTATAAAAACCTGGCTTTATATTCTGGGGACTTGAACCCTCACCCATAAAATGGACACATATTACTTAAACAGCCAGACAACTGTGAGGTTTAGAGAAAATAACCATAAAGGTGTAGCCTTTATACTGGGAATTTAATAATTAATCATTATTATCATTGTTGCAATTAAGATATTAAAGCAAGATCCTGAAACTATATTATGTCCCTATACTCCCAAGATAATGGTTGGTGTAAGAGTAAAATGGTTAAAAATTATTCAATTAATAAATTTTGGAAAGCAGAGATAATTATGTACAGGAAAGAAGTACCCTGATCTATCTTCCTATATGGCAACCATGTATGGGTCTACATGGTAGCATGGATACAAAGGGCTGGGTAACAACTACTAGTTAGAATGGCAGTGATGAAACCAAGCATACACCTGTAATCACAGTTACACAGGATGCTGAGAGAGCAGTATCTCAAATTCAAAACCAGGCTCAGCAACTTAGGCCCTAAGCAACTTAGGTAGACTCTGTCTCAAAATGAAAAATAAAAAGCTGGGGATATAGCTCAGTTGCAAAGCACCTCTGGGTTCAATCCTCAGTACCAAAGGATTGATAGTGATAACTAGGCAACCAGTTTTTGAGAACTGCCAAATATTTCCTATATACACTAGAAAAATCTTAAGAGATTTTTTTTCTCTTTATCATCTGTATATAGAAAAATATTTCTTATCTCTTGGCAGATATTAACAAAGAAAATTAAATGATCCTTTTCTTTTTAATTTTCAGGTGGTACTAGTATTTAACCAAGGGGTACCCTACCACCGAGGTACATTCCCAGCCCATTTTTTAAAAATTTGAGACAAGGTCTTGGTAAATTGACCGTTAGCCTTGAAACTGGATCTTCCTGCCTCAGCCTCCCAAGCAGCTGGGATTACAGGTATGCAGTACCATACTGGCCCTTTTCAATATTTAAATGAGAGTTGTATGTGATGGTACTGACTATCTTGAAATGACTTTAAACATCAAAGCGTCAAGAAAAGCATGTAACCCTTTCCTTGGTCAAGGAAATAGGAAACTAATAAATACAACTATGTGTGTGTGTAACCTCGTCTCAAGCCAATCCTGTAGGGAGTCTGGCAGGGTCAAAGCAGGGACTCCAACAAGACACAACCGAACCTGTTTGCTAGGGCTAGAGGTTCAATGTGCATGTTCATTAAGGATAAGAACATGGTCAAGATTCCATCAGGGACTCAATATGCATGTCTGACGTAAGGAGGGACTCATCAGGTGTGTTTGTCAAACTTACAATAACTGAAGACATAACCTGGGGACCCAACCAGCAGCTACTCTGTGTCAAGGGTTCTACCCAAATGTTCACAAAAACTGGGTTTAAGGAAATAGTCCACATGGTCAGGAAATTAGTTACAAATAAGGTTACTCAGTAAACTACTAAATGTATATGGGAAGCCAGGACTTTTTACTGCCAGAAAAGGGTACTACAAATTTGGACAGAGAAAAATAAACAAACCCTATAATGATGAACTAGAATACAGAGATCCATCAATAATATCAGATCAAAGGTAAAATGCAAACTTCAAACATAATGTTATGTGCCATTTTTACAGTCAGCTTCAGATTCATTTAAGTTTTCAAAGGCACTATGTGATTCTTACACGTCAGGTTACTGTATTAGTCAGCAATACCAGATTGAACTGAAGAGCTTCTTTGTACTACTTGACTCACCATGTGGAGATGAAGAGATTTAGTAGGATCTAGTATGCTAGAATCAATTAGCATTAACAATTTTCTCCTTATATCAGCTGCTCTAAATGATACAGGATTGGCTTGAGACGAGGTTACACACATACACAAGAACTTGAGCATGTCTAAAAGAAGTAGATCTTGCTTTGACAGATATTCTTCAGCTAACGGATTCATGGCACCTAAAAAATCAAAAAGCAAACAAAATTCCTTCACTCTAAGAGGCACATTAGTCACATACTTTGAGTACTAATTCAAACATCCAACTTCCCAGTGTGCAAATAATCTATCGTGGGATTTTACTTCTTTAAATTCTTCCCATGAAGAACAAAATAGGAAACTAATAAATACAACTAAAATCAGAAAAACCAAAAAGTATAAAGGAACAATCTTAACAGACTCAAAGAAAAAATAAAAGCATAAAGTTGATACCAGTGACACCTTTTCTAATGCCAAATTATTATAAAGAGGTAAAAGAAATCCAAAGCAGTAAAGATGTATTTACCAACAGTACTTTGGCTCTCCCCAGAATCACTTGCATCACTCACACTATCAACAGGGTAATCTTTAAAAAGATCCATGGAAGACAAATCCTCTACCTCCTTTAGATTTTCATCAGTATCATCATTCATTGAGTCTACCTCTCCATGGTCAAGTGGCTTTCTGATAAAGGATGCCTTCAAACAAGAGAAATAAAGATATTCAAGTTGGCTTCTTTCAGAATCATGGTGTAGTTAAAATTCACCCGATTGAAAATTCACAGGAAAATGGGTATACAAACTATGTCTAGATAACAGAATAATACACAAATTTTTAAAATAATTTATTACATTAAGAAGTCCTACAATTCCATTGTATTTGAATACCATATTACCACTTTTTATCCCATAAATAACTATAACTAAAATTTAAATACATAAAACTTCTTTAAATTTCATTTTTATGTAATTCCCAAAATTAATGGGGATGTGGGGAAAAAACATAAACTGTTACGACTTTTGGAGGACAATGACAACATCCTTCGAAAAGTAAAATTCATCCAGGCGCAGTGGCACATGCCTGTAATGCCAGCGGCCTGGGAGGCTAAGATAGGAGGATCGAGAGTTCAAAGCCAGCCTCAGGAATCATGAGGCATTAAACAACTCAGTGAGACCCTGTCTCTAAATAAAATACAAAATAGGGGGGATTCCAAGATGGCGGAGCAGAGGGAGGCAGCATTCTGTGTTGCTCCGTGACCCAGATTTCAGCTACTCGGAATACTGCATCTCAGAGAGTGTAAGAGGACCCCTATTCAGCTGATTTCCGCACTAATCACCAGTGCTGTGACCCCCAATGAAGGGCTCAGAGCCTCAGCATTTGAGCAGGACTCCAGACCCCTGACTCCCGAAACCCAAAACCCACAGTGCTAGCCCATGCACAGCTCGCAAGCGCCTTAGCAGAATCACCTATCAGCACTTCTGCAGAACTCCAGACTGCTCCGTTCCCACACAGGTCACTTAGCTACTACCTATCCACAGCACAACGCCACTCCCCAGCTCCCCCCACCTCACCAGACACCCAGGCCCTGAAAGCAGACCACCTCCATCTTTGAGAACCATTCTCACCATATTTGGTGGGGGCAGCTCTCAGATCAGATCTCCATCTGGCCAGGTACCAAGTATCTAACTCCCCCCCACACACACACCAGTGGCGATAACTCGGCACAGTGACCACCAAACACAAAAACAGCTCTTAGTTGCACAGGTGTGCAGTGTGACCAGGGCACCGCCCACCTAGTGTGAGCCGTGGTGTGAGAGGTCTTGCAGTTGGGAAATGCTAAGTGAGAGAAATACGGGACTAAAGTTTGGAGCCTAAAAGACCAGAAACTGGGAAATCCCCAGGCAAGAGAGGGAGATAATACCAGGTGCTCAAGTCAGACAAGCAGTCCCAAAAAGAGACCTGTGAAGTGCAATCTCTCTGCAAGGACTGGTGGGTGGCACTCTCCACTTCCAGAGGACCTACATGAGGACCAGTCTTCCCATCCTGGTTACCTACACCATGCTGAGGGCAGAGACACCAGCTTGAAACAGACAACCCCACCTATTAGATGAGAAGAGAAACAGAAATGATACGGATCTCTAAAACTAGCAAAAACCCTGGTTTCTTCTTTCAAGAATTTTTTTTTCTCTTTTTCTTCTACCCCTCTATCCTCCGGCCCTCATATCCCCAACATATGTGAAATGAAGAACTTTGCATGAAATAGGATTTTGAGGGCTGTGTCATCTGAATAATATAATATAGCAGTATTGTATATGCCCCCCTTTTTTCTCTTCTTTCTTCTTTCCTTTTTCTTTCCCCCTCCAAATTTTGCTATTTTAACATCCTGCATTTTTCTTAATATATATGTGTCTTTGTTTTATGTACTCTACTGTCTATCCACATACTTGTCTACCCTAAATGACTTCCTGTTTATTTTCTTGCTACTAACCCGCTTCATTAGATTTCTCTTTCACATTTCCTAAGATATATTAACTCTGTATCCTCACATCCTTCCTCCTCAGCATATTGTCCTACGCCCCACCCTGAGTTCACTGTTCAGGGTCAGAAACTGTAAATCTTTTTATAAAACTACTGTTTATATTTTAGATAATAATTGAATCCAACATCTCTGTATATTGAGACTAAACTGTAAACATCTCAATAACAACAAATTGTTCATAGGTGATATATTGTTGATATTGGATCTGTTAACATTGTCCTTCCTCACAAAAGAGGGATCTTGGAACCTTACAAACGCACTACAAACCTACAGGGTAAAAACAATAATACCCTGACCCACAGAGGTAGAAAGGAAGACACATGAGCAACATGAAAAGACAAGGGAAGAAAGTATCCCAAACAAATAAAGACACCATATCATTAGAATCATTGGCAGCCACAGCAGAAAAAAATGACAGAGAAGAGTTCAGAATACATATGGTTAAAATGTTCTGTGATCTCAAGGAAGATATAAGAGAGCAAATACAAGCAGTGAAAGATCACGTCAACAAGGAGCTACATAAGCAAATCCAGGAAGCAGAAGATGACCTCAACAGGGAGATAGAGGTTCTAACCAAAAAAAAAAAGAAAAAAGAAACTAAATAGAAATCATTGAAATGAAAGAAACAATAAACCGAATTAAAATCTCAAATGAAAGCATCACAGAGTAGACCACTTGAAGATATATAATCTTAAAAAGAACGTAGACCACACAGTCATAAAGGTAAGAAACCACAAGCAAAACATTCAAGAAGTATGGGATAGCATGGGATAGCGTAAAAAGACCAAATTTAAGAGTTATTGGGATAGAGGAAAGTATGGAGGTCCAAACCAAAGGAATGAACAATCTATTCAATGAAATAATATCAGAAAACTTTCCAAACATGAAGAATGAACTGGAAATCCAAACTCAAGAAGCCTAAAGGACACCAAATGTACAAAATCACAACAGATCCACACCAAGGTATATTATATAAAAAAGCCCAACCTACAGAATAAGAGAATTTTAAAAGCCACAAGAGAAAGGAAAACCAATTAGGATAATGGCAGATTTTTCAACACAGACTATGAAAGCTAGAAGATCCTAGAACAACATATATCAAGCTCTGGAAGAAAATGGTGCCAACCAAGAATCTTGTATCCAGCAAAATTAAGCTTTAGATTTGAAGATGAAATAAAAACTTTCCACAATAAACAAAAGTTAAAGGAATTTATAGCTAGAAAACTGGCACGATAAAACATCCTTGGCAAAATAATTCATGAAGAGGAAACGAAAAACAACAATGAAAATCAGCAGAGGGAGGTAGTACCATAAAGGAAAACTAGTCAAAGAAGAAAATCAAGTCAAGTTAAACAACAAAAGTAAACAAATATGGCTGGTGATACAAACCATGTCTCAATAATAACCCTGAATGTTAATGGCTTAAACTCACCAATCAAAAGACATACGCTAGCAGACTGGATTAAAAAAAAGACCCAACAATATGCTGCCTTCACGAGACTCATCTGATAGGAAAAGACATGCACAGACTGAAGATGAAAGGTTGGGAAAAATCATACCACTTACATGGACTGCTAAAGCAAGCAGGGGTTTCCACACTTGTATCATATAAAGTAGACTTTAAGCCAAAGTTAATCAAAAGGGATAAAGATGGACATTACATACTGCTCAAGAGAACCATACACCAACAAGACATAATAATCATAAATATATATGCCCCAAACAATGTTCATCAAACAAACTCTTCTCAAGTTCAAGAGTCAAATAGACCACAACAAATAATTTTGGGTGACTTTAACACACCTCGTTCATCACTGTAAAAATCTTTCAAATAAAAGTTGAATAAAGAAACTATAGAACTCAATAATATAATCAATAACTTAGACTTAACTGACATGTATAGAATATTTCAACCGGCATCTAGTGGATACACTTTCTTCTCAGCAGCACATGGATCCTTCTCTAAAATAGACCATAATATATGCCACAAAGCAACTTTAAACAAATACAAAAAAGTAGAGATATTACCATGCATTCTATCGGATCATAATTAAATGCAATTGGAAATCAATAACAAAATAAAAAATAAAAATTTCTCCATCACCTGGACACTAAACAATATGCTACTGAATGAACATTGGGTTGCAGAAGACATCAAGGAGATTAAAAAATTCTTAGAGGTAAATGAGAACATAGACACAAGATATGGAAATCTCTTGGACACAATGAAAGCAGTTCCAAGAGCAAAGTTCATTGCATGGAGTTCATTCTTCAAAAGAAGAAAAAGTCAACAAATAAATGACCTCACATTACATCTCAAAACCCTAGAAAAACAACAACAAATCAGCGGCAAAAGCAGAGGACAAGAAATAATTAAAATTAGAGCTGAAATCAATGAAATAAAAAAAAATTGAAAAAATTGACCAAAAGTTGGTTATTTAAAAAAAATAAATAAAATTGACACACTCTTAGCTATGCTAACGAAGAGAAGGGGAGAGAAAACTCAAATTACCAGCAAACGTGATAAAAAAAGGTAATATCACAACAGATACTACAGAAATACAAAGAATAATTAGAAATTATTTTGAAAAATTATACTACAATAAAATAGAAGACACTGAAGGCATCTAAATTTCTTAAGTCATATGATTTGCCGATTGAATCATTAAGATATACACGATTTAAACAGACAAATATCAAGTGATGAAATAGAAGACACCATCAGAAGCTTACCAACCAAGATAAGCCCAGGACCGGATGCATACACAGCCGAGTTCTACAAGACCTTTAAAGAAGAACTAATACCAATACCCTTCAATTTATTTTAGGAAATAGAAAAAGAGGCAGCACTTCCAACTCAATCTATGAGGCCAATAACATCCTGACCCTAAAACCAGGCAAAGACACATCAAAGAAAAAAAACTTCAGGCCAATATCGCTAATGAAAATAGATGCAAAAATTCTCAATAAAACTCTAGCAAATCGAATTCAAAAACATCGTGCACCATGACAAGTGGGATTCATCCCAGGATACAAGGATGGTTCAACATATGAAAATTAATAAATGTAATTCATCACATCAATAGACTTAAAGATAAGAATCATATGATCATCTCAATAGATGCAGAAAAAGCATTTGACAAAATACAGCACCCCTTTTTGTTCAAAACACTAGAAAAACTAGGGATAACAGGAACATATCTCAACATCTTAAAGACTATCTATGCTAAGCCTCAGGCCAACATAATTCTAAATGAAGAAAAATTATAGGAATTCCCGCTAAACACTGGAACAAGACAGGGATGCCCTCTTTCACCACTTCAATTTACAAAGTTCTTGAAACACTGGCCAGAGCAATTGGACAGATGAAAGAAATCAAAGGGATATGTATAGGAAAAGAAGAACTTAAATTAGCACTATTTGCTGACGATATGATTCTATACCTAGAAGACCCAAAAAGTTCCACCAGAAAACTGCTAGAACTAGTAAATGAATTCAGCAAAGTAGCAGGATATAAAATCAACACCCATGAATCAAAGGCATTTCTGTGTATCAGTGACAAAGCCTCTGAGAAGGAAATGAGGAAAACTACCCCATTCACAATAACCTCAAAAACAAAACAAACAAACAAAAAAACCCTTTGAGAATCAACTTAACGAAACAGGTGAAAGATCTATACAATGAAAACTATAGAACCCTAAAGAAAGAAATCAAAGAAGACCTTAGAAGATGAAAAGATCTACCTTGCAACTGGATAGGCATAATTAATATTATCAAAATGACTATACTACCAAAAGCACTATACAGATTTAATGCAATTCCGATCAAAATCCCAATGTCATTCCTCATAGAAATAGAAAAAGCAATCATAAATTTCATCTGGAAAAAGAAGAGACCCAGAATAGCTAAAGCTATCCTTAGCAGGAAGAGTGAAACAGATGGTATCGCTATACCAGACCTTAAAGTATACTACAGAGCAATAGTAACAAAAACAGCATGGTACTGGCACCAAAATAGACTGGTAGACCAATGGTACAGAATAGAGGACACAGAGACTAACCCACAAAATTACAACTATCTTATATTAGACAAAGGTGCCAAAAACATGCACTGGAGAAAAGACAGCATCTTCAACAAACGGTGCTGGGAAAACTGGAAATCCATATGCAACAAAATGAAATTGAATCCCTATCTCTCAGCATGCACAAAAGTTAACTCAAAATGGATCAAGGATCTAGGAATTAAACCAAAGACCCTTCCTGCGTCTAATAGAAGAAAAAGTAGGCCCTAATCTTCATCATGTGGGATTAGGCCCCAACTTCCTTAATAAGACTCTGATACTACAAAAATTAAAACCAAGAATCAATAAATGGGATGGATTCAAACTAAAAAGTTTCTTCTCAACAAAAGAAACAATCTGTGAGGTGAATAGAGAGCCTACTTCCAGAGAGCAAATTTTTACCCCTCACACATCAGATAAAGCACTAATCTCTGGGGTATATAAAGAACTCAAAAAGCTAAGCACCGAAAAAACAAATAACTCAATCAACAAATGGGCCAAGGACCTGAACAGACACTTCTCAGAAGAGGATATACAATCAATCAACAAATATACGAAAAAACACTCATCATGTCTAGCAATCAGAGAAATGCAAATCAAAACTACTCTAAGATACCATCTCACTCCAGTCAGAATGGCAGCCATTATGAAGACAAACAATAACAAGTATTGGAGAGGATGTGTGGAAAAGGTACACTCATACATTGCTGGTGGGACTGCAAATTGGTGCAGCCAATATGGAAAGCAGTATAGAGATTCCTTGGAAACCTGGGAATGAAACCACTTGACATAGCTATCCCTCTCCTCAGACTATACCAAAGGACTTAAAAACAGCATACTACAGGGACACAGCCACATCAATGTTTACAGCAGCACAACTCACAATAGCTAAACTGTGGAGCCAATCTAGATGCGCTTCAGTAGATGAATGGATAAAAAAAAAAATGTGGCATATATACACAATGGACTTTTACTCAGCAATAAAAGAGAACAAAATCATGGCATTTGCACGTAAATGGAAGGCATTGGAGAAGTTAGCCAATCCCAAAAAAACAAATGCTGAATGTTTTGTTTGACATAAGAAGGCTGATTCATAGTGGGGTAGGGAGAGGGAGCATGGGAGGAATAGAGGAACTCTAGATAGGGCAGAGGGGAGGGAGGGAAAGAGAGGGAGCAGGGAGTTAGCAAGGGTGGTGGAATGTGATAGACATCATTATCCAAAGTACATGTATGAAGACATGAATTGGTGTCAACATACTTTATATAACCAGAGATATGAAAAATTGTGCTGTATATGTGTAATAAGAATTGTAATGCATTCTACTGTCATTTATTTTATTTTTTTTAAATCAATAAAAAAAAATTAAAAATAGGGCTGGGGATGTGGCTCAGTGGTTGAGTGCCCCTTACTTAAATCCCTAGTACCAAAAAATAAAATAAAATCCAGCTCAGGTATAGTGGTGTGGAGTGCACCTGAAACATCTATAGTTCTACCTACTCAGAAGGCTGAGGAAGATAGCTTGAGCTCAGGAATTTGAGGTAAGCCTGGGCAACATACAGAGATCCTATCTCAAAAAACAAAAAGTAAAATTCACATTACTTTTGAACAAGCAAGTCCCTAACTAGAATTTCTCCTATATCCTTTAAATAAATATTTTTCCACTTAATAGATATTCAAGTATCTATGATGTGCAGAGGCATTGTTTCAGTCAATAGAGAAGATACAGTGTAAGTATAAGCCCATTTGTACAGAAGAAGAAAAATATCACAACAAAAACATGTTGCCTGTTTGGCAATGTTTTGTCAGTTTCTTAAGGATGACAGAATTATTTTGAATTTTGTTGTACTGTCACACAGAAATAGTTATGAGCCTGGATGATTGGTCCCCAATTTTTCAGTCTATTTTTTATTGGGAAACTAAAACCCAGGAACTATCCTATGTATTGATATTAAGAGGCAATCAAGGTATTGGTATTAAGAGGCAATTTGGTTCTCCCCAAGCCAAATAACTTTAATTTATTAAAGTTATAACTTATATAACATTTACATTCATAAATATATATATATATATTTATATATTTCCATTTATAAAAAAGTAAATTGTTATACATTGTGAAATGTATCCCTATTTGATATTTCAATTACAAAAGTCATCTTAGAAATGAAATATGCTTGTAACAAAGTATACTTACTAAACTTTTACAAATTTCTGCAATGTCATTCATCAGCTTTGATGTTAACAATCGTAGGAAAAAAACTGATACAATCTTACTTGGATTCTGCTATAATTGAGACAAATAACAAAAAATAAAAACAATTATTCTTGGTAATAATATTTTCTTTATCTTAAATAAAATGTAGGTAAAGAGCTCACTTTTAGCTCAACATACAAGTTGTTTCAAAAATATTAACCTCTTTTCTTAGAGTAATAATAACTTTATCAAAATTCTTTCATTGGTTTAACCAACATTAAAGTATCACCTATTGATTCCAAACCTAAGTAAGTGACAATTATAGGCCAGAATTTATTTTTTCACTTTTCTCCTTCCCTATTTATATCAAAATGCTGAATAATACATCTCAAAACCAATAAAACGTTATGTTAATAATACTGACTTATGCTCATCTATTAGCTCTCCAAGACGTTTCCAATTATTATCAACACTCTGGCCTGGTTGAAATCAAAGCCTGCTCCAAATCAAAACAACAATTATATAGTATCATTCTCTATCAAATTTATGTAAGATTATCTGGGTAAAAGAAAGTAATGTTTGCACTGGAGTTAATTTATCTCATTAACTCAAGTACAGTGTTATGCACATTACATACTTGTGGGCAAATTGTTATTAAATGAATGAAAATATGTTAGCAACAAAAAATTCATCTATGTAGTAATATATACAAGTGGTAAGACAATCTCAGCAACTTTCCTGAAATAATGAAATTAGTTTCATGAGAAACTCAGGTTAAATATTTATTTATTTCTCTGTATATTTCCTTTCTTTAGCATTCCATTTAATTTTAAATCAGTTTATAAACTTATGAATGGACCAAAAAACCACACCAGCAGCACCAAGAAACCTATCCCATGAACAGGGTATACTACCAAGTAAGAATGGCTTACCTTGGTACAGTTACACAAGCAACTTATACAAAGATGTATCATATTTCTCAATGTACCAATTCTAGATTCTTCACTTGTCTTATTTTTAAATAGAGAGATACTTTCTCCTGCACACTGCATTAGAGACTATTAAAAACAGTAAAAGAAAAAAATACAAATTCCAGTTAAAATTATACTTTAGTATTGCTTTTCAAAGTTTCACTTAAGGGCCAAAAATTAAATGTTTTCAGGTGCTGCACATGGTCATACAATAAAATTATAAATTATGAACAATCAAAATGTTGACAAATATCATACCCTTTTCTCACTGCAAATTGTACCACAGAGTGGTACAGAGACCAAACAAAAGCTTAGAGCATAGTTGATTAATACCTTTAATCAAGGATTCTTTGGGATAAATCATTACAAGGAAAACTTTTAAAAGCATATATAAAAATAAATTTTAATGTGAGATTATTTAATTTACTATATTTATAGTGGCTTATAAAAATTTTAAATCTTAAGGAAGGACAGTATCATTGCTTTTCAGACTGCATAAATGAAAGAAATACAGGTGAGTATCTCTTATTCAAAATGCTTGGGATCAGAAGGGTTTCATAGTTCAAATTTTTTAAGGTTTTCTAGTATTTGCATATATGTAATAAAATATCTGAAGATGAGATCTAAGTCTAAACATAAAATTCATCTATTTCATAGACCATACACATGGCCTGAAGGTAATCTTGTACAAGTTTATGTTATGTGCCTATTTCAGGTGTGGAATTCTCTATTTGTTATGTTAGCACTCAAAAATCTTCAGTTTTGAAGCAATTCAGATTAGGGATGCTCAATCTGCATAAAATTTTGCTGTATGTAACAATTTTATCAGGAAATTCAAATTTATCTAAAACTTTAGCATAAATTTTCCTACCTTGGCTTTCTGGAATAATTCTGATTTATGTGCTTCCTCTTCAGATACTATACCAGTATAACAATAGCAGCCAAGAACACCCACCAAAAGACTTGAACACCGGACTAGTATTTCTGAATTCGTAATCTTAAAATAAACCAGAAAAATATTTTTTAAAAATGGATTTCATAAATAATTCTGAATATTCTGGAATTACTTTGTGAGAGCCAAGTTTTGTGTACATATGAAGGAACAAAATTTCAGCTGAGTTAAAGGTGAAATGTTCTGAATATCTTTAGAAATACCTGCAAGATCACTACAGAGTTATGATAATCAGGATTATCAACAAAAATGGCTTAAGTATCGGATCTCTCTCCTTAAAGTGGCAGAAATTAGATTTATACAAAGAGACAGTAAAAAGACAGTTTAAACTTCCGAAGAACCACAACCTTATTCTGCCTTTTAGATTCCACAAACTAGTGGAATATATTTTTGCTGGTAGATACTTTTAGACAATTTTATAAAATAACATAAGAGTGCATAGACTGCACAGAAAAATACAATTTTCAGATTTTTTTGTTCCAAAATTGTAGGAAATGGCATTCTAGGGGAAAACATACAAAACTAAAATTACTTTGTAATGAAAGTGAATACAATGATATAGAAGAAAGTCGGTAATTAAAGATAAATAAGACAGGGGAAACAGGCACACTGCCCTTGTTGGTTCTTCAGGTCATAATCTTAAAATAAACCTGACTACTGAATTCACTCCTTTGAGTAGCTCACAAGTTTTACTTTACTCAACAATTATTTTTAATCATTTTCACTTAACAAGGCATTGTAGAAGACAGAAACCCTAATAAAAATATATATACCCTTTAGGAAATTATGGTATATTTTAAGAGAAATCTGTGTATAAAACATATATAAATATCCTTGGTATAAAGAAGATAGTAAATGACATTTAAAGACTGAAATATCAAGTAATATGAAAATTTTTTATGCCTTAGGTTTTTGTAAAAAAAAAAAAAAAAGGCTTTAGTAAGGATTTGAACATGTGGATTATTCAGAAATGCATTTCAAGTTGAAACAAAAGGGAATTTTGACAAGAGAACAAACAGTACACATGAAGTTGAGGGCTGTTTTTTTGTTTTGTTTGATGTTGAGGATTGAACCCAGGGCCTTGGCTTGCAAGGCAAGCACTCTACCAAATGAGCTATGTCCCTAGCCAGAGATTCTTTTAAGTAAAAAGGAAATCTGAAAAATTCCTAAATGAACTTTAAAAACTGGGCAATTGCGAGTCCACTTATTACCATTCTTAATCATTCCTTCCACTTCCAATGACACCAAAATCTAACACATTTGTTTAAATTGTGTCTTTTGTGGGGCTGGGGATGTAGTTCAGTGACAAAGTGCTTGCTAGTATATACAAGGCCCTGTGTTTACCTCAGCACCACAAAAACCACAACAAAGAACAAACAAACAATAAATAAGGTTGCCTTCTGTTAATGTAATGTCACTCTCCTTTCCATTGGGAGGTTTGTTTCATCATGTAATTCTTCTGCTCCAGCCTTTCATATTCCCCATTAACCTAACCAAAAAAATTGTTTCATGTCTACCAGAATTCCTGGTACAAGAGATGTACTCAAAATTATATTTCAGTTTTCCTTTTTTCATATTGTTTTCCCTAAACGTTGCCATGTCTTGACATTTTGCTTTTAAAACCAAGCCTATCACCACCCTTAGTGCCTTTTTCTACTCATATTTTTCCTCATTAACAGTCTACAAAAGTTGAATTAATATACAGGCTTTAGTTCATTTTCCTAAAAGTCTCACCTCAGATGAGTAACTATTAAGAAGCCGTTCTGATAACCCCAGAAGATAGCGATCCAATGATTCCTTGAGGTTTTGATGAACAGAAAAGCCAATACTGGATTGATACTTTTCTACAGCACATTCTTCCACAACGGTTAAAAAATCCATCTTGTCAAAAGTTGTTTGAAGAAACAGTTGTTCTACTTCTGAGAATGAAGGCTCTTCTTTACCTTTCCGGTGTTGCTCACTTCAAGAGAATGAGATCTTTATAACCAAATTACCTAATACTTTCTCTCTATAAATTAGCAATGTTTTTCATATTAAAATATTAACATAAGGCTGGTGTGGTGGGACATGCCTCAGTTGACTAGGATGGCAAGTTTGAGGCCAGCTTAGGCAACTGAGGGAGACTGTCTCAAAGTTTAAAAAAAAAAAAAAAAAAAAAATTAAAGGAGCAGAGTATGTATCTCAGTGACAAAGCATTTGCCAAACGTTCATTAAGACCCTGAGTTAAATTCCTCAGTACTGTGTCTGTGGAAGAGGAAAATGGGGGATAGTGGCAAGGACAAAGACATGAACCCAGCATCTATATCACTTAAAGATCACTTAACAAATTAAAGGTTAAGCGTTTAAATGGTTTTTCTTTTTGGTCTTTGATACCTACATATTAAATTTCATTATTTGGTAGCAAATTTTACTAACAGGTAGACAAAATAAATCCAAGTTACAATTTCAATGACCAATTAAAAAAATATTAAAAAGAAAAACAGCATTTTTTTTCAATTTTGATATCTTCAAATTATAGGATTTTTTAAATCTTATACTCTTTTGAAAAATTAGTCTTCATGCCAGTGAGTCATTTTCAATTGCAATGACAACAGTCAATCAAATAAAAACAAGTTTTTGTTTATTTTTATTTTCAATTGCTTTTAGTTTTTAAAGCTAACATTTTATGTGACATAAAAAAAAATGGGTCACACCTAAGAACTCAGTTCATATAAATTTTATGTTCCTAATTTCCCAACACAATTCAATTTTTTTCAATGACACTTGTCATGTTACACTATAGAGCATTAGAAAATAATTATCTTGATCTGAAGCTATAGAACATAGATTATAATCACTAAATTACAAAAACATTTTCCCTAATAGTTGTGTGTTTTTTTTTTTACTTGATGAATTTAGGTCATAATTAATAACATGAAGTCACTACCCCACTATAATTATTATTTTTGTAGTTAAAAATAATTCTACAGATAACATACCATTCTGGTGCACTTTGAAACAAATTCATTACAGCTTTACAGTTTTTCATTGTAAGACTCACAAGAATTTTCTCCAGGATAAGATGAGGAAAATTACTAACAAGAAAAATGAAAAGTTTTTATATTAAAAGACCAAAAAACATTTTAAAAAAATCTTTAACATCCATGTTTAGCTATCAATTTTTATTTGTAACATTTGGTTCCTAAATTAAAACTGTTTTCTTTTGTAGTTAATCTTTTAATATCTGAAAGGAGAATTTAAAGAGGATATACATTATGTTACTATTGCTTCCCAAATTGCTTGCAAGCAGAATCATATCTAATTTTTAAAGATCATTTCTAAAGTAAACAAAAGGTTATAAAATGAATCAAAACATTAGGATCTAGAGGTCTGCACTCCAGTCATTAAGTTCAAATCAACATGTGGAAAGGTTAAGTGAACAAACTGCTCTATTCCCCCATACTAAGACTTAAGTCCTATTTTGTCTTTTTCTTGTTTCTTCTTTCCTTTAATTTAATAAACTTCACCCAGAATATACTCTCATGATGACGGATTAAGGACCCACATTAAGTCAGAAAGTGGACCTATTTACAGAAGATCACAAAGAAACATAAATACACAAAAAAATATATGTGGTGAGAAAGGGTAGTTAACAGGTACTAATTTAAAGGAGAAAGAATTTCTGGCCATGTGCATATTAGGGTGAATTCAGATAATGATAATGTGCTGTATAATTTTTTTACATTTTGAATGTGTTCACTATAAAGAAATGATAACTATTTGGAGTAGATATGCTTTCCCTGATCTGAACAATATACATTGCACCCAGATATCAAAACATCACATGGTACCCCATAAATATGTACAATTTAAATATATCAGTTAAAATTACTAAAAAGAATTATGTATATATTCCCCATATTCTCACAGTGAGATGACCTTTACAGAAATGATCCAGGCACAAAGTAACAGAACACAGTAAAAACAAAGAGAATGTATAATATTTAAGCCAAATACTGGGAAATTCTGCATTATCATAAAATAAATCCACCTGGGATCAAATAAGTAAAGTAAACCTTATAAAACAAAACGAAGAAAAAACAAACCGTATGTGAGAAGCCAAAATTACCTCTGAAGAATTGGGGGCAATTCTGTATTGTCTTCTAAGTCATCTTCTAACTGATAAAATAACAGCCACCTCATTATTGATTCCTTTAAAGTAAAACTTCTATTTACATCATATATATTTTGTTCTGTTCCCTTTTTTACTGTTTCTGGAACTACGCTGTTGGTCAGTGCCAAAGTCAAACAGCATACTGAAGGACTACAAAGAAGCGAAGACAACTGTTAAAAGTAACCTCTGTGAGGGACAGACAGCTTGTCTATCTCATTTACAACTGTGCCTGCAATACTCAGGACAGTGCCAGACACATGGCAATCATGTACATTCAGTTAAAAAAAAGTGGCATAAAAAGTCTAGGAACATTTGAGGAGAGTCTTGATGAAAACGCTCTCTGAGGAAATGGTAAAAAATCATACTAAGTGAAATAAATCAGACTCAGAAAATCAAGAATTGAATGTTTTCTCTCATATGTGGAAGTTAGAGCAAAGGAAGGGAAAGAAGGCAGTGGAGGAGGGGATTCAATATCATAAAGATACAGAAAGATCAGTGGAGTGGAAGGAAGAGAACAAGAAGGAGGGAGGGAGGAAGAAATATGGAATGAATTTAACAAAACCCTGTTTTTTATTTATATATATATATAAATAAATGTACCAAAGGGAATGTCACCTTTTTGTATATGCAGAAAGTACCAATCAAAACAAAATAAATAAAGGAGTGAAAGGAATATCAGTAGAGTTGAGGGGGGGAGAAGGGGGAAGGGAGAAAGGGGAAAAGCGGGGCGGAGGGGAAATGGGGATTAAAATCAAATCTCTTACATGTATGATTTTGTCAAAATGAGCCCCAAAACTATGTATAATTATAATGCTCTAAAAAGAATAACTCTCTATAGTAACAGTATGCAGTACTACAAAAAATATGGTTCATGAATACTGAATAAATAACTGTAAACTACAATAAAAGCAATGTAATCTCTATAATTCTTTAAAGAATCTCTTTAAAATTAGCCTTAGTAACTCTTCACATCAGAAACTATATTCACAATTGTAAATTAACTCTTCGTGGCCAAACAACAAAAGCATCTCTAAAAAGAATACAAATATTTAAGTAAAATAATAAACTATTTATATGATTAAGGATGTGTGTGTGTGTTTGTAAAAACTGATGAAGTGCATATTAAACTTACCCAGAAGGTTTGCAGGCTGATCCAGTAAATAGCTTCCAGAATTCTCTGTCAACCTCAACTAAATTACCTTCAATAATGGCTCCAAGTAGGCCAAAGTTTTCAGTCTGCATTTGTTCAGTACTGATACCCCGAAGTGTAATAGACCAAATTTTAATCCAGAGCTTCACTAAATCTGATTTTTGAGAGCTTTCTAGGTTTGATTTCTTGCCTTGACACAATGCAACTTCGATAAGGCATCGTAAAACATATGGTGTGCGTTCCCCATGTCGCTGTTGAGGCAGAAGCTGGTATAGTATCATTAGTAATGGAGATATCTCACAGTTAGGTAAACTTGCAGGGTACTTTGATATTAACTGAGTTGTGATCTGTAGCCTAAAAGAAAAATGTTAAAAGACTAAGAAAGGGGGAAAAAAGTAATCTGAAAATATTTCAATCCCATTAGCAAACTAAAAGAAAATACATAAGTATACTAACATGATATCCTTCTAATATCTTAATTAAAGCATCACCTTCAAAATTCCTATTCTGTTCGCAAAATAAAATCGCTGTTAGGACTGGGGCTGTGGCTCAGTGGTAGAGCGCTTGCCTAGCACATGTGGGGCCCTCACTGGGTTCGATCCTCAGCACCACATAAAAATAAATAAAGTTATAAAAAATAAAATGGCTGTTAATATTTAGTAGGTCCTACTTCCTAAAATGGTAGGAAGACTGACAACTTAATAGTTAGCATATAGCAGGTACTCAATAAAAAAACTCTTGACTGGAAAGACAGATTAAAGAACTGAAATAAGTACCTTCAACTATAAAATAGCACAAGCTTAAGCAACATGTATATCAAAATAATATACCTTTTAATCACAACTCAATTGTATTTAAACATTCCATCAACATAGTTAAAATCAAAGGTACATTGCTCACAAGTCTAACTATAATTTAAGTTTATAAATGTCCTTGGGCATGTTATTTAACACTTCTGGATATTCTGTGACTCCACAGAATTCCACAATTATTTAAATATCTGCAAATGCAATATGAGAATAAAGATGATAAAGAAAGAAAAATAACTGATTATATGACATAAGGTCAAAATTATTATGATTTCTGAAGAGTATTTTTAATTTCTTCCTAATCTAATTCTATAGGAAGGTGCTATGCATACCAAAGTCTTTCCCTGTTAAGATGTACAACTCAGTGAATTCCTTAAGGCAGAAAACAACTGATTGCCTATCATTCCAGTACCCCACTTCTTAGAACTTGCTATGTCTATATGTTTAAGAAAGGTGGCTCTGCCCCTGGCCCCAGGAGACAAGCCATTAATGATTAACCTCAACCTGTCATGGCAACCACATTTCCCATTGCTAATAATTGGTTTGGGAGTAGACAAATGACTTAGTTCTGACCAATGAGATAAAATGATTTTGTTGGAGGTTTTCGGAGAAAAAATGAGACTGAAATGGTACTGAATGAGAAAAAGATGATATTTACCAAGGTACAAGATCAAAATCATTTTGTGATTTCTGAAGATAATCTTTTATTACTTCCCAGCCTAGTTCTATTTTCCTTCTTTTGCAAGGTGTACTGTAATCTCTAGATTCTCTTTGTGAAGTAGTGTAAGACTGAGAAATCTCCAAGGATCTGGTATCTTCATTAAAAACCTATAAAATAAAAATAAACCTACATTTTTCCACTGCTATTATTTTTAATATTTCATCTGGGAAAAAATTCTTTTCAAACAAAAATACAGGGAACTAAAAGCAAGAATAATTAAGTTATGGGAATATATAAAAATGATAACAGTAAGAAACAAACATTTTGCACAACAGTAATGACATTTTTAGAAAATGTAATATATTAGTGATTAGGTATTTCTGGATACATTTACTACAAGCATCAAGAAATCAAGCATCAAATCATCAAGTAAAGCAAAAACTTATTTTCAAAGGAATTATAAACTTACCATTAATAAAATATTTGACAGAGTGAAATAAAAACATCACATGTTAACCATATCTCTAGGAAAAAAGTTTTACTAATGAAATATTAGGTCACCAACTAATGAATGCATACACAAAACAGTATTCCCAATACAATTAAATATTATTCAGGCATAAAAAGGAATGAAGTACTGATTCATGATATGAAATGCTAAGGGAGGGAAGCCAGACACAAAAGACCACATATCGTACATGATTCATTTTCTACGGAATGCCCAAAACAGGCAAAGCACAGACACTGGAAGTAGATTATGGTTGGTTCCCAGAGTCTAAGATAAATTAAGGAGTGGAGGGCTGGGGTTGTGGCTCAGCGGTATAGCGCTTCCTAGCACGTGTGAGGCCCTGGGTTGGATCCTCAGCACCACATAATAAATAAATAAATAAATAAACTTTAAAAAACAACAACAACAAGAATTGGAACTAAATGCTAACAGGTATGAGGTTTATTTTTGGGGGGTGATGAAAATATTCTGGAACAAAATAGTGGTCATGACTTTGTAACATTAAAATTACTAATGACCACTGAAACACACACATTAAAACTGACCTTTATGCTAAGTGAATTCTAATTTAACAACAAACGAAAAATTGGGAATAGGGCCATGTTATTTCCTATAGATAATCTTTTAAAAATGGAAGCCAGGTGTAGTGACGCATGCCTGTAATACCAGTAGCTCAGGAGGCTGAAGCAGGTGGATGGCGAGTTCAAATCCAGATTCAGCAAAAGCAATGCACTAAGCAACTCATAGAGACCCTGTCTCTAAATAAAATACAAAATAGGGCTGGGGATGTGGCCCAGTGGTCAAGTGGCCCTGAGTTTAATCCCCAGTACCCCTCCAAAAAAGGGAAATTCCATTATTAGTTTTAATGGTTTTATTAAACCCATATGTGCAAGAGTTATCTTAGAAGAGTAATTCCAAAAATGTATACATACATTACATATACATTCATACATTTCATACATGAAATAAAGATATTGTGTCCAACTAAATGTACATATACATTTACATTTGTACACCAAATATACACTTATGTTACATAAACATTACATATACATATATGTACATTTTGAAAGAAATGATTATATGTACAGAGTAATTTTATAGGCTTTTTATGATAGCACAGGGTTTTAAAAAAACCATCAAGGGACTGGGGCTGGGGCTCAGCAGTAGAGTGCTCGTCTAGCATGTGCAAGGCACTGGGTTCGATCCTCAGCACCACATAAAAATAAATAGAATAAAGGTTTGTGTCCAACTAAAACTAAAAAAAAAAAAAAAAAAAGTTAAAAAAAAAACATCAAAAGGAAAATAAACAGGAAATTTCAAAATATGACAAGATTTACTATACCTGGTGACAAACATCTGCCATTAATTCAATCAAATTTTCCTTGACAGCAATATTACGAGATCCGGAAGAATATTTTCCTCTACTTCCTATTTGATTTATCTCATTCACTAGAAGTTCATATAAGTTATATAAAATACTTCGCCATTTTATTGATTCATAAGCACCTATAATACAAACATTAAAACGTAATTTACATACTCTATTTGCACTACCATCTCCCACAACATTATCCACTGTTAAGTTTCATCAAACATTAGAAGACAACTGGTCCAATCTTCTATTCAGTACTAATACCTTCTCTGACAATATCCTTGACATGTTGTTCTACTTCCTAACAGCATACATTCTACCTTCAGTCAACGGTATTGAAGTTTCTTCCATTTTCTGATCCACCTTTTAAAATGTATTCTCCCCCCATCCCAAATCCAAATACAACTAATGTTTCCTCTTTTACATAAGGACTTATGTGTTTCTTTTTTCCTAAAATATTACCAGTTTCTTCAACTAATATATAAATGACATGTTATCCCTTTGGGGTGGTTATTCTCAACATCTCAGTCATGTTTTCCAAGAAACATGTAAACTTATGTCTCTCTTACAATGGTGACGATGGAGTCAACAGGGTCTAGTAAATGTAATATTCCAACTGTGTTCTGACCAATATGGGGAACAAAAGGGCTATTATTTCCCACAAACAAGAAACCATAAAATTTATCAATGTAGTCTGAAACTACATTAGCTTTTATAGCAGTCTCATTACCCTACCAATTTACAAATCACCCTAAAAAATGCAGTTAACTAAAACCCTAAACATATACTAACATTTCCTAATAAGCCTGATCATCATACTGGTGACAGCTAGGTAAAAGAGACAAAACTTGGGCTGGGGTTGTGACTCAGTGGTAGAGCACTCGCCTCGCACACCCAAGACCCTGGGTTCGATCCTCAGCACCACATAAAAATAAATAAGTGAAATAAAGATATTGTGTCCAACTACAACTAAAAAATAAATATTAAAAAAAGAGGCAAAACTATGAAAAATCACCATTCTTTTAACTTCAGGTGGTTCCATATTCTAAACATATCTAAATACACATACTAGAAAAGCCCATGAAATGCATACAGCTAGTCTAACAAAGAGTGGCTATAATAATTTCCCTCCTTTGGGGCTATTAATACCCAATGTGACATGCCACCTTAATAAAGTCATATACTGGCCATGATGAATTAATCCAAAGGCTACTATAAACCCAAAGGCAATCACAGATGGGACATAAGTGAGCTCACTCAGTTCCAGTTCCACCAGATGAAATTCTGATCTACTGAAGAGAATCACACCATCTGAGCAATACTCTCTTGGTAGAAGATAAATGCAAAAGAAACCAGGGAGGACAGTGATGCATTTCTAACTCATTACTGTGAAAGTAGTATGTACATAACTTCCTTGGAAAATGAATAATCTGGCTACTTTCACTGTTTATCTTCTAATAAAAGCAATACATGAGCCGGGTGTGGTGGTACACACCTGCATTTCCAGCAGTTGAGGAGGCAGAGGCAGGAAGATCTCAAGATCAAGGCCAGACTGGGAAACTTAAACCCTATCTTAAAATAAAAAAGAAAGATGGGGATGTAGCTCAGTGGTAAAGCACCCCTGGTTCAATCCTAGGTGCCACAAAAAAAGCAATATATGAGTAAGATCCTGCTTTCTCTAAATTCTGTGCTACCTCTTAGTACCTAAGTACTATTGCATAATCAGCTCCTAAGACAAAATAGGAAAGGTTTTGTTTGTATTCCTCATAATATCCAACACTGTATTGAACAAATGGAAAGGCATGATATAAGTTGTTACTACTGATTCAAATTCTAAAAATGTATCTGACATTCTAAAGGTTAATCACATTATCAAGCAGAGAAATCCAGAGGAAGATCAAATCCTCCTACAGAATACTGATGTCATACTTAAGCCTCTATGTTTTAATGAGGAAATAAATTCAAAACAGTAAAAATTGCCTTTATACCTTTTTCCTGGATTTTGGCTCCTTTTGGATGATGGATATAAATTTGCAGTTGAAATAATTCAATAATTACTTCTTTTAAGGAATCATTAGATCTATGTTGAGTCCAAACATAAAGTAAGGTAGGCAGAATTTCATCTCCTAATTCACATACTTGAATTCGGAAGTTGACAGCCAAGGATTTGAGGAAGATAATAAGGGCTGCTAAGATATGACCAAGACCTGCAGAACTCTTTTCTTGTCTGTGTCAGAAAACAAAAAAATTCAACTTGGTAAAATGGGGGAAAAAACTACATATACTAAAAATAGTTATAAAGCTTCAAGTTAAAAAAAAATCTAATTCTAATTTTGAAACAATAGTTTTAGATTCAAAACTGATGAGAAAGCCAGGCACAGTGGCATGTACCTGTAGTTCCAGCTACTTGGGAGGCTGAGGTGAAATTATCAGTTGAGTCCACAAGTTTAAGACCAATATAACAAAACTCCATTAAAAAAAAAAAATCACAGAAGCATTACACAATACAATAACAAAAACTGGTTCTTATTCAGTGCTAAATGATCACTTCTGTTAGATCTCTCTGCTGCTGAAACTGCCTAAAATATACAAAGTGATCTGTAATAGTTACCATTTATAAAACATTTCACATTATAAACTGGATAATAGCATACAAATGTATATTAAAACTTCCAAAATATATGTTTACTTTATTCTCAATATACTACATCTATCACCAAAACGGAAAAGATAAAATTATTTGGAGGATATTTAACTTTCCTAGATTCATTATTCTAACAGGACAGATATCCCACTTAATATCATTTAATGTTCCACATACTGAGTTAAATTCAGTGAGTGTTCGCTCTGAGTCTTCAGGAATCTACTGATTTTGTTACAATGGGTCAATGCATTATTTAAAAGATAGTGTTTTACCTTCCCACCAACAAAGCATGAGAGTTTTCTTTTCTCAAAACCCCTGCCATAATTTTTTAATATTTTTGCATGTTTAAAAACAGCTCTTTTGCTGGGCGTGGTAGAGCACACCTTCAATCCCAGCAGCTCGGGAGACTGAGGCAGGAGCATCGGGAGTTCAAAGCAAGCCTCAGTAATAGGGAAGCCCTATGCAACTCAGTGAGACCCTGTCTCTAAACAAAATACAAAACTGGGCTGCGGATGTGGCTCAGTGGTTGAGTGCCCCTGAGTTCAATCCCCCATATCCAAAAAAAATAATAGAATAAAAAAATAAAAATAGGTCTTCTAAAGGAGATGAAATGTTCTCTTGCAGTGGTTTTGACTTGCATTTTCCCAAGAGCTGATGAGGCTGAGCATCTCTCATTAATATGCTGGCCTCTGAATTTCTTCTTTTGATTATTCAATTCAAATCCTTTGCCCAGTTTTTTGTATTTTTGTTGAGTTTTTAAGTGTTTTTTATATTCTAGATATTAATCCTTTGTCAAATGAAAAGTTTGCAAAAAAAAAAAAGTTTTTCCTTTCTATTATGAGAGTAGGAAAGATGGTAGAATGAGATGGACATCATTACCCTAGGTACACGTATGACTGTACGATATACAACCAGACAATTGAAACGTTGCTTTCCATTTCTGTACAATGAATTGAAATGCATTTTGCTGTCATATACAATTAAGTTAAACAGATAAAAAATAAATACATAATTTTTTTAAAAAAGGTTTTCCCTTTCTTTAGGTTGTCTCTTCATATTGTTGATTGTTGGACAGAGTCTTCTTAGTTAACATAGCCCTCTTTTGTCTATTTCCGCTTTTGGGATGTACTCAAAAAATTGTAAAACTGTTTGCTTTACCAATGTTTCCCTTTGATCCACTCTGAGTTTATTTTTGAACAGGTAGAAAATGAATCTAGTTTCTTACATGTACCGAAATATCACACAGTAACCTAAGAATACGTATGAGTAAAAAAAAATTTAATGTATAAGGAAATGGAAATGTTAACTACCCAGATTTGATCATTATATACTGCATATATGTATTAAATTATCACATTATACTCCACAAATTTATAGAATCAAAATAATCATTTTTAAAAGGCAGTAGTTTTATTTACTATATTTAAAATAAGACACACACACAAATTTAAAAAGCCAACACAAAAAGAAATTAAATTACCTTGCATACTGAACAGCCTTGGAGAAAGAATCTAAAAATTTAGAATTTAATCCATCAGTTTGTGAACAGCATCCTTTGGTAACAGCATGAATTATTCTAGCCACTAAAACTCTATTAATTTCTTGGGAAGGTTTGAGGTACAGCCTGAAGTACACAGAGAATAATTCTAAAACAAAAACAAAACACATTATTTATTTATTTATACACACACACACACACACACACACACATGAATGATACTACCATTATTATTTTTATTTTTCAATACTGAGGATCAAACCTAGGGGTGCTTTATCACTGTGCTACACATCTCTAGTCCTTTTTATTTTTTATTGACAGGGTCTCACTAAGTTGTTGAGGTTAGACTCAAACTGGAGATTCTCCTGCCTCACCTTCCTGAGTCACTGGGATTGCAAGTACACCACCACACCTGGAACCGATTATTTCCAAAAAAAAAAACCAAAGCAAATATGTTAAATGTCACAATTCAATAGAAATATCTCATAATCTAACATAAGGAAAACAATTAAAAATTGTTCTAATTTATATTCAACAGTCTAAAAGTATTCAATCAATATTTAGTGTAAAAGCACTAGTTTAAGAGACAGACTTCAGATAAGTTACCTAACTTCTCTAAGCCCATGTTCCTTGATCTATGCATAAAGCACATTTGACAAAGTACACACTCCACAGTTTTGGTTTTATATTAATGCTGTTTGATTAATAATATATGCAAATAATTCATGAACTATGAAGGTTTATATTTTAATCTATTTATAACCTATTAAACAACATGGCATTTTCATGGATGCTGACAAATGACATGAGATTCTTTTTGGAAGGAGGAGAATTAACTGGGCACAAGGCATTCTTGATCAAAGAAAAAAGAGTTTATGCCTCACAAAATGAAAGCAATCTTTTTCTTTCTGCTTCAGATTCCCAGTCCCAAAAACAACATGAAGAGGAACATTTGACACAAGTGAAAACAGTAGGCTGAGAGAAATCCTGGCCTTTTATAAATGATTGGCCTGCAAGAAAATCTGTCGTTTTCTGAGAAACCCAATAAATATCTTTTATTGGGTTGCAGTGTTGGCTTTTCCTTTTTCACACACTCATACATTCCTGGTGGGACTGCAAATTGGTGCAGCCAATATGGAAAGCAGTATAGAGATTCCTTGGAAAACAGGGAATGCAACCACCATGGGACCCAGCTATCCCACTCCTTGGTCTATACACAAAGGACTTAAAAACAGCATACAATAGGGACACAGCCACATCAATGTTTATAGTAGCACAATTCACAATAGCTAAACTGTGGAACCAAACTAAATGCCCTTCAGTAGATGAATGGATAAAGAAAATGTGGTGTATAGAAAAACAATGGAATATTATCAGCAATAAAAGAGAATAAAATCATGGCATTTGCAGGTAAATGGATGGAGCTGGAGAAGACAATGTTAAATGAAGTTAGCCAATCCCATAAAACCAAATGCCGAATGTTTTCTCTAATATAAGGGGGGCTAATTCATAGTGGGGTTGAGAGGGGGAGCATGGGAGGAATGGAGGAACTTTAGATGGGGCAAAGTGGAGGGAGGGGAAGGGAGGGGGGATGGGGTTAGGAAAGATGGTAGAATGAGATGGACATCATTACCCTAAGTACATGTATGAAGATAGGAATGGTGTGAATATACTTTGTATACAGAGATATGAATAATTGTGCTCTGTGTGTCATATGAATTGTAATGCAGTCTGCTATCATATATAACAAATTAGAATAAAAAAGAAAAAAAAAGTTGCCAAAACCAGGCGCAGTGACATAAGCTTGTAATCCCAGCAACTCGGGAGGCTGAGGCAGGAGGATCTTGAGATCAAAGCCAGCCTCAACAAAAGCAATGTGCTAAGCAACTCAATGAGACCCTGTCTCTAAATAAAATACAAAAAATAATAATAATAAAATAGGGTCTAGGATGTGGCTCAGTGGTAAGTGCCGTTGGGTTCAATCCCAGGTACCCAAAAACAAAACAAAAGTTGCCGAATCATCACTGATCCAGAAGCTGCACTGAGCTCGCTGGTGCTTAAAAAGCATCTCTATGCCTCTAGTGGCCTAGGACAGCTGAGGCAGGAGCCCTGTTTGGGACAAGCATGCAGGCATTGTGATTGACAGACACAGACACACAGAAAAAAACAAACATGACCACAATATCCCAAAAAGCATATATACTCTACTTAGGCTGGGCCTGAAGGAACCTGAGTAAAACAGGTGGGGTGTGGACCTTACCCAGGGGGGATTCAACTGGAAGACAAAGGTGAGTCCCACTCACTTCTCCTTTGTGTCTGGCAGCACTCATGTGACCAGCTAAAGCTGGGCAGAAGTCTGAGCAATTGAGTGTGAACACACTCATGGACTAACCCTGAGATGACTGTGCTTGTGAGCAGCAGTGAGTGGAGGACTGGCTCCCCCTGCTCCAGATTGATTTCTAAGAAGGCTTCTGAGAACCAGACCAGCATAAGAGGCCAGCTACTGTCTAGCCCTAGGGGCAGGGTGATCTACTCTCTCCAAGGCAGGCACTGTCTAAGAAAGCCCCTGAGGCCTGATTAGATAATAGCCCTACCTTTGGCAACTCCCTTCTCAGAACTCCACAGAAGCTTTTACATTGGGAGTACACCAAACTGGTCCAAAAGGACAAAATATCAACTGACAGTTTGTCCTAACCCATCCCACTTCATACAGGTGAGAAAGGAAGCTGGAGTCTTATATCAAATGGCCTCCATCTTAGAGTGGTCCAACTGGCAACTCAGAGAGCAATACAAAAACAGGAAGGGGTTAATACTCTCACTCCCTGCTTTGTTAGTACATAACTCAGGAAGAATTGGAAAAAAAAAAAAAAATGTTGGACAGAGACCTCCCAATCTGGTCAACTATTTTGACTACTTCAGGGGAGATGGTTCCTTCATTCTTAAGATTTGGGGTTTTTTAAATTCTTATTTTGAAATCTTATACTCCAATAAAATAGAAGACATTAAAGGCATCGACAAATTTCTTAAGTCATACGATTTGCCCAGATTGACTCAGGAAGATATACACAATTTAAACAGATGAATATCAAGTGAGGAAATAGAAAAAATCATCAAAAGCTTACCAACCAAGAAAAGCCCAGGACAGGATGGATACACAGTCGAGTTCTACCTTTAAAGAAGAACTAATACCAATACTCTTCAATTTATTTCAGGAAATAGAAAAAGAGGCAGCACTTCCAACTCATTCTATGAGGCCAATAACATCCTGATTCCAAAAATAGGCAAAGACACATCAACGAAAGAAAACTTCAGACCAATATATCTAATGAACATAGATGCAAAAATTCTCAATAAAATTCTGGTAAATTGAATACAAAAACACATCAAAAAGATTGTGCACCATGATCAAGTGGAATTCATCCCAGGGATGCAAGGTTGGCTGAACATATGGAAATCAATAAATGTAATTCATCACATCAATAGACTTAAAGATAAGAATCATATGATCATCTCAATAGATGCAGAAAAAGCATTTGATAAAATACAGTACCCCTTTATGTTACAAACACTAGAAAAACTAGGGGTAACAGGAACGTATCTCAACATTGTAAAGGCTATCTACGCTTAGCCTCAGGCCAACATAATTCTAAATGGAGAAAAATTGAAGGCATTCCCTCTAAAAACTGGAACAAGACAGGGATGCCCTCTTCCACCAATTCTATTCAACATAGTTCTTGAAACACTGGCCAGAGCAATTAGACAGATGAAAGAAATCAAAGGGATATGTATAGGAAAAGAAGAACATAAATTAGCACTATTTGCTGGCAATATGATTCTATACCTAGAAGACCCAAAAAACCCCATGAGAAAACTGCTACAACTAGTAAATAAATTCAGCAAAGTAGGAGGATATAAAATCAACACCCATAAATCAAAGGCATTTCTGTATGTCAGTGACAAAGCCTCTGAGAAGGAAATGAGGAAAACTACCCCATTCACAATAACCTCAAAAAAAATAAGATACTTGGGAATCAACTTAATGAAAAAGGTGAAAGATCTATTCAATGAAAACTACAGAACCCTAAAGAAAAAAATCAAAGAAGACCTTAGAAGATGAAAAGATCTACCTTGCTCCTGGATAGGCAGAATTAATATTATCATACTAATGACCATACTACCAAAAGCACTACACAGATTTAATGCAATTCTGATCAAAATTCCAATGTCATTCCTCATAGAAATAGAAAAAGCAATCATAAACTTCATCTGGAAAAAGAAGAGACCCAGAATAGTTAAACAATCCTTAGCAGGAAGAGTAAAGCAGGTGGCATCACTATCCCAGACCTTAAACTATACTACAAAGGAATAGCAATAGTTTAAGCATGGTATTGGCACCAAAACAGACTGGTAGACCAATGGTACAGAATAGAGGACACAGAGACTAACCCACAAAATTACAACTATCTTATATTAGACAAAGGTGCCAAAAACATGCACTGGAGAAAAGATAGCCTCTTCAACAAATGGTGCTGGGAAACTTGGAAATCCATATGCAACAAAATGAAATAAAACCCATCTCTCTCACCATACACAAAACTTAACTCAAAATGGGTAAAGCACCTAGGAATTAAACCAGAGACTCTGCATCTAATAGAAGAAAAAGTAGGCTCTAATCTTCATCATGTGGGATTAGGCCCCAACTTCCTTAATAAGACTCTGATACGGCAAGAATTAAAACCAAGAATCAATAAATGGGATGGATTCAAACTAAAAAGTTTCTTCTCAACAAAAGAAACAATCTGTGAGGTGAAAGAGAGCCTACATCCTGGGAGCAAATTTTTACCCCTCACACATCAGATACAGCACTAATCAATAGGGTAGATAAAGAACTCAAAAAACTAAGCACCGAAAAAACTAATAACCCAATCAACAAATGGGCCAAGGACCTGAACAGACACTGCTCATAAGAGAATATACAATCAAATCAACAAATATATGAAAACACACTCATCATGTCTAGCAATCAGAGAAATGCAAATCAAAACTACTCTAAGATATCATCTCACTCTAATCAGAATGGCAGCTATTATGAAGACAAACAACAATTAGTGTTGGTGAGGATGTGGGGAAAAAGGTACACTCATACATTGCTGGTGGGACTGCAAATTGGTGCAGCCAATTTGGAAAGCAGTGTGAAGATTCCTTGTAAAACTGGGAATGGAACCACCATTTCACACAGGTATCCCTCTCCTCGGACTATACCCAAAGGACTTAAAAACAACACACTATAGTGACACAGCCATATCAATGTTTATAGCAGCACAATTCACAATAGCTAAACTGTGGAGCCAACCTAGATGTCCTTCAGTGGATGAATGGATGAAAAAAAAATGTGGCATATATACACAATGGAATTTTATACAGCAATAAAATAGAATAAAATCATGGCATTTTCAGGTAAATAGATGAAGTTAGAAAAGATAATGCTCAGTGAAGTTAGCCAATCCCCAAAAAGCAAATGCCGAATGTTTTCTCTGATATAAGGAGGCTGACTCATAGTGGGGTAAAGAGGGGGAACATGGGACGAGTAGATGAATTCTAGATAGGGATGAGGGGAGGGAGGGAAAGAGAGGAGGTAGGGGATTAGCAAGGATGGTGGAATGTGATGGACATCATTATCCAAAGAACATGTATGAAGACTTAAATTGGGTGTCAACCTACTTATATACAAACAGAGATATGAAAAATTGTGGTATGTATGTGTAATAAGAATTGTAATGCAAAAAAGAAAAAAAAAAACAAGTACATGTTTTGCCCTCTCTCCCAATACTTTGCTTCTATTTTTTCCTTCCTTCTGTATAAACATCACCTGCTACATCTCTTCTACATTCTCTCCATTCACTTTTTGAACTTTTAAACTGTCTTCTAACTTTCTAACACATTTTCTTTTCCTTAATAAACTGTATTTTTGAGAACTAATTGGCTTATATAAATCCTGTTCCCACCATTAATGCTAATACAGTCACTGCTGCTGTGCAAGATATAGTTGGCACCTACTCTTCAATTTAAAGCCAGATCTAGTTCAGGGTTATTATTTTTACTATTGACAACTGCTGAACCGACCATTCCTGAATACTGGTCTGAATTAATGTTGGAGATATTAGGAACTGGGTATTTACTTTAATGCTGTGTACTGTTTGCAAAGGTTGTTACTATTGTTTATTTCTCCTCCTTCTGTGAGGTCCTTTGAAACTACAGGGACAATAAATGTTCACAGTTTAGAGTCTACAGCTGAACAAAACATTCTCTGACCTTACTCCAATGCAAAGAAGTGGGGAGACAAAAGCCCCAAACCAACAACAAGGACACAAAAAGTACAATCAAAGAGGGAACTCAGGTCCCACCCCTTGGGCATGTACTCATACATCAAAAACAGAGAAGTCCCAGAACAAATAAGATAATTACACACAAAAAGACACACACAAAAGGAGGGAGTAGGAAATCCATCTCACTTGATGTTCAAGTCCAAGATCTCAAGGCAAACAACACCCCACCTCCCAAAATCCACAATCAGCCAATAAAGGATCCCATGGATAGTGAGGTGGATGAAAGCCCAGAAAAAGAGTATAAAAAACTGATTATTAAAATGTTCAATTAACTATAAGAAAATCTAAAGAAGGAATTAAAAAAGCAATGACAGGAGATTAAAAGACCATTTTAATAAAGAAATAGTAATAGTGAGGAGACCAGCGGCTCAGGAGGCTGAGGCAAGAGGATGACAAGTTCAAAGCCAGCTTCAATGACTAAGTAGGCCCTAAGCAATTCAGCAAGACCCTGTCTCAACATAAAATATAAAAAAAGGTTGAAGATGTGGCTCAGTGGTTGAGCACACCTAGGTTCAATTCCCGGTACAAAAAAAAAAAATAGAAGAAACCAATGACTCCTAGAAAAGAAAGACAGACACAACCAATCAAATTAAAAATTCACTTGAAGGCATCAGTAACAAATAAGAATGCATTGATTAAAAAAAACCTCAGCCCTAGAAGACAGAACTTCAGGTTTGGAACAGGCTATATGATCTTAAGTACACAGAAGGCAGTAAAGGGAAAAAATTATGGCACATGATCAGAATATACAAGAACTCTGCAAGAACATTAAATGACCAAACCTAAGAATTATTGGGATAGAAGAGAACATGGAGATACAAACTAAAGGTATAAAGAACATTTATATCGTAATGTTCACAGAATCAATGCAATAAAAAGTTGGTTCTTTGAAAAGATTTTGTTTAGCCAAACTAAAAAAAAGAACAAAAGATACGCAGACAAAAGAAACAGTGAGAAGATACAAATCACTATGATCAGAGATGAAAAGAAGATACACCACAGACCATTCTGAAATCCAGAGGATTATCAGAACATTTTTAGAAAATTTATACTCCTAGTTTATTAACTTAAAAATCTTGAAGACAATGATAAATTTCTAGATGCATACAACCTGCACAAATTCAATCAGGAAGATACAGAAAATCTAAACAAACCAATATCAAGTAACAAAATTGAAACAGCAATTAAAGCCTTCCAAAAAAGAAACGTCCAAGACCTGACAGATTCTCAGCTGCGTTCTACCAAACTATTATAGAAGAACCACCACTAATTTTTCTCAAATTATTCCTTGAAACTGAAAAGGAGGGAACACTCCCAAATAAATTTTATGAAATGGGTATAACCATGATTCCAAAGCTGACAAAGACATATCAAGGAAAGAAAACTATGGACCAATACCCCTGATGAATACAGATGCAAAAATCCTTAATAAAATTAGCAAATGCATTAAAAAAAAAACACATCAAAAAGGGGGGAAAAAGATAATACATCATGATCAAGTAGTTTCATTCCAGGGATACAAGGTTGGTTCAACATAATAATGTAATTCATCACTTAATGAATTAAGACAAAAATCACATGATCATCTCAATAGATGCAGAAAAGGTCTTTTGATAAAATCCAGCAACCATTCATATAAAATACATTGGAGAAGCTAGGGAGGGATAAAAGGAACTTTACCTCAACACTGTAAAGGTCATCTATGACAAACCCAAATCCAACATCATACTAAATGAGAAAAACTAAGAACATTTCCTCTAAGATCAGGAACAAGACAAGACTGTCCATTCTCACCACTCTTATTCAATACAGTCCTTGAAACATTAGCCAAAGTGATGAGGCAAGAAAAAGAAATCAAAGGCATACAAATAGAAAAGAAGTTGTTAAACTATCTCTGTTAGCCAATGATATGATCCTATATCTAGAAAACCCCAAAACAGTCTACCAGAGCCTTTAAATGAATTTAGCAAAGTAGCAGGATACAAGATCAACACCCATAAATCAATAGCCTAACTATACTCCAACAGTGATTCAGCTAAGGAAGAAATCAGAAAAACCATCCCCTTCACAAACAAACAAATACTTAGGAATTAATCTAACTAAGGAGGTATATGTGATCCACAGTGAAAATTATAAAACATTGAAGAAGGAAAACAAACTGAAAACGACCTTAGAAGATGGAAAGACATCCCATATTCTCAAACAGGCAGCATCAATATTGTCAAAATAGCCATACTACCAAAAGCAACATACAGATTCAACACAATCTCCATCAAAATATCAACAATATATGTGTGTGTGTGTGTGTGTATAAATATGTGTGTGTGTATGAATGACATTCCTCACAGAATTAAGAAAAACAATTCTTAAATTCATTTGGAAGAATAAGACACTCAGGATAGGCAAAACAATACTAAGCAAGAAAAGTAAAGTGAAGCAGGAGACATCACAACACCTGAACTGATATACTACACAGCTGTAATAACTAAAACAGCATGGTATTGGCACCAAATAGACATGAGGACCAATGGAACAGAATAGAGGACACAGAGACAAACCCACATACCTACAGCTGTCTGATATTCAACAAAAATAATGCTGGGAATACTGGATGAACCATATGTAGAAAAATTAAACTAGACCCCTGTATCTCACCCTGAACAAACACTCAAATTGAAATGAATCAAAGATTTAGGAATTAGACCAAAAATCTGACAACTGCTACAAGAAAACACAGGGTCAACACTCCATCATGTAAGTGCGGGCACCAACTTCCTTAACAAGACCCATAAAGTGCAAGAAATAAAACCAAAAATCAGTAAGTGGGATGCCATCAAACTACAAAACTTCTGCACAACAGAGAAAACGATCAAGAGTGTGAAGTGAGAGCTTAGAGAATGGGAGAAAATCTTGGCCAGCTACACTTCCACTAGAGGATTAATATTCAGAATATATAAAGAACTCAAAGCTTAACACCAAAAAACTCCAAATAACCCAATGAATAAATGGACAAGGAACTAAAACAGAAACTTCTCAAAAAAAGAAACAAATGGCCAACAAATATATTTAAAAAAAATACTCAACATCTCTAGCAATCAAGGAAATGAAAACCAAAACTACATTAATATTTCACCTCACTCCAATGATCAAAAATATAAATAACAAATGCTGGTGAGGTTGTGGGGAAAAAGGTACACTTGTACATTGTTGGTGGGACTGCAGCCTAGTACAACCACTCTGGAAAGAAGTATGGAGGTTCTTCAAAAAACTAGGGGTGGAACCAGCTTATGACCCAGCTATCCCACTCCTTGGTATTTTCCCAAAAGATTTAAACTCAGCATACTATAGCGATACAGCCAACTAAATGTTTATAGCAGTACAATTCACTATAGCTAAATTATGGAATCAACCCAGATGCCCATCAATAAATGAACAGATTAAGAAACTGGGGTATATCTCTACAATGGAATTCTACTCAGCCATAATAAAGAATGAAACTATGGCATCTGCCAGTAAATGGATGGAAATGAAGAATATCATGCTAAGTGAAATAAGCCAAACTCAGAAACTCAAAGGTCAAATATTAAGATAGAGTGAAATAAAGGAAAGGAAGAGGGAAGGATAGGATAAGATAAAGAACCAATCAAATAAAAATTAATAGCTGAGTAAAAGAAAGTCTAGTAGAGTAGACGAAGGAGAATGGGAGAGGGGAGGAAAGAGAGGTGGGAAAAGGCGGAGGAAAAAGCAGGGAATCATGCTGAAATCAATATCCCAATGGTGTATATCGTGGGAACTGAAGGTTGGCTAAATATTTGAAAAATCCATCATTTTAAGTCATCAGACTAACAACAATAACAACAAAAACAAAAACCTTAGATAATCATATCAATAAATACTTTTCCTTGTTTTTTAAAAAACTGAACATCCATTCATAATTTTAAAAAATACTAGCAGTAACAATGAATAGAAAGAACTATCCTCAACCTGTATTGATAGCTAATAGCTTGCTTATTGGTCTAACCCAGAATGGTTTCCCTAAGATCAGAGGAAGGCAAATTTGTCTATTCTTATTGCTGTTATTCAATATCATGCTGGTGGTAAAGCTATTAAACAAAAACTTTGGGGACAAAACAAAGGGGAAGAGTTTCATAACACTAGGCTATAGATTTGGCAATGATTTCTCTGATAGAACAAAAGAAAAAATAAATTGGGCTTCATCTCATTAAAAAGTTTTTGTGCATCAAAAGACACTATCAACAATGAAAAAGCAACCCCTGGAACAAGAGAAAATATTTGCAAACTATACATCTGGTAAGAAATTAATATCTATAATATATTTTTTAAAACTCCTACAACAAAAACAAACCTGACAAAAAATAAGCAAAGGATAGGAAATGTTGATAATGGAAGAGACTAAGAACTAGGGTTGTGGGGAATATATGAGAGATCTATAAATTCTCAACTTTGCTATGAACCTAAAATTACTAAAAAATAAATAAATAAAAATAATAAAAAAGGACAAAGAACTTAAATATTTCTCTATAAGAATACAAACTGACAATAAACATGAAAAGTTCAACATCACTAGTCATTAAGAAAATGCAAATGAAACACCATTTTACTTTATCATTCAAAAAACAGAGAAAATAAGTGGTGAAAATGTGAAGAAATTTAAACCCTTGTCCATGTAAAATGGAGCAGCCTCTGGGGAAAACATATCTTGGTTCCTCAAAAATTAAATATAGAATTATCATATCAGCAATTTCACTTCTGAATATAAATCTGAAAAAATGAAAGCAGGAAACTCAAGAGATATTTGTACACAGCAGTATTCTTCATAATAACCAAAAAGTAGAAACCTAAGTGTCCATCAATGAATAAGCAAAATGTGACATTTTGTTCAGAATATTGTTGAGTCTTAAAAGTGAAGGAAAGTCTGATCTGCTGCTACAAGATGGATGAGCATCAATGACATTTGGTAAGTGTCATAAGCCAATTGCAAAGGACAAATACTGCTTTTGCCTGCTTTGTTCAAGTTGCTATTAACTATCTATCATATATTGGCTTATAAACAACAGAAATTTATTTCTCACATTTCTGGGGAATGGAAGTGTGAAATCAGGGTGCAGGTATGGTCCACTTCTGGTAATCCTCTTTTGCATTGCAAACTGCTGACTTCTACCTGTATTCTCATATGGCAGAAAGAGAGAAAGCTAGCTGTCTGGTCTCATGACCTAACGACTTCACAAATGCCACAATTCCAAATATCCTCACATTAGGGAATTACACTTTAACACAAATTTTGTGGTAACACAAGCATCTAGTCCATAACAATGAATAATCTAGAACTTCAAATTCAAAGTTGAATAGTATTAAGAATTGTAATGCAAAATAAATAAATAAATAAAAACATTTTAAAAAACAAGTTGAATAGTAGCTGTCAGGAGCCAGTGGGAATAGCAAATAGAGAATTACTATTCGATGGTGTTAAGAGTTCATCTCCTGTTTCTATAATGAAACACCTGAAGCCAAATAACTTTATAAAAAGAGGTTTATTGAGCTCACAGTTCTGGAGGTTGGGGTCTGATGATGGTCTCAAGGCAGATGGAACCTCAATGGTGGGAATGCATGTGAGAGGGGGTTGGGTCGGGGAAGAGCTAACATATAGTCAGAGGAAGCCAGAGATTCAGGGGTCAAGCTCAGGCTTTTAATAACCCCTTGTGTTTTCAGGAGCTAAATGAAGATCCCAGGAACTATGTTAAATCCCTCCCAAGGGCATGCCTCCCATAATCTAATACTAGACTTTAGTTCTACACAGCCATATTAAGAACCAAGTCTCCAACACATGAACCATGGTGTGGATGAACTCAACCCATATCCAAACCATAGCAAATGAATAGAGAAAAAAAGTTCTGGAGATAGAAGGGATAGTTACACAACAATGTTAGGAATTTTTTTGTGTGTGTATGTGTGTGTGTGTGGTGTTACTGGGGCCCCAACCCTGGTTATACAACAATGTGAATGTGCTTAATGCTACTGAACTATATGTTTAAAAATGGTTAAAAATCATAAATTTTCTTAAACTTATTTCACCATGGGGTGGAAAATACTGATGATTCTAGCCAGATTAGAAAAAAATAAAAGCCACATGGTTCAGAAAGAAGAAAAAAATTACTACTTGCAGGTGTCATGATTATCTACGCAGAAAAATCACACACACACACACACACACACAAAAAGCCTTACAAGTAACAGAAGATTTTAACAAAGTGCTGGGATACAGTGGCCCACACCTGTGATCCCAGTGGCTCAGGAGGCTGACACGGATGGATCTCAAGTTCAAAGCCAGCCTCAGCAACAGCGAGGCACCAAGCAACTCAGTGAGACTCTGTCTCTAAATAAAATATAAAATAGGGCTGGGAATGTGGTTCAGTGGCTGAATGCTCCCAAGTTCAATCCCCAATACCCAAAAAATAAATAAATAAAAATTTAAAATTTTTTTTAAAAAGATACAAAAATCAATTGTACATCAGTATAATAGCACTGAATGACTTGGAAAATGAAACTTCAAAAACAGTGCAATTTAACTATCAAGAATATGAGCCACAATAAGTGTCAGTGAGAATGTAGGGAAAAAGGTACACTCAGACACTGCTGGTGGGACTGCAAATTGGTGCAACCACTATGGAATGCAGTATGGAGATTACTCAAAAAACTTAGAATGGAACCACCATTTTACTCAGCTATCCCAGTCCTTAGTTTATACCCAAAGAACTTAAAATCTGCAAACTACAGTGACACAGCCACATCAATGTTTCTAGCAGCTCAATTCACAATAGCTAAACTATGGAACCAACCTAGATGCCATTCAACAGATAAATGGGTAAAGAAAATGTGATACATACACACAGTAGAGTATTACTCAGCCTTAAAAAAATGAAAGTATGGCATTTGCAGGTAAATGAAGCTGGAAAATATCATGCTAACTGAAATAAGCCAAACCCTCAAATCCAAAGGCTGAATTATGATTATACTACCAATGTGAGTCTGCACTATGTTCAGCCAGAGAAGAAGTTTTGCTCCATTTGTGTACAATGTGTCTAAATGCATTCTACTGTCATGTATAACTAATCACAACAAATTTTAAAAAATTTTTTTTAATTTATTAACCAATTAATTTAAAAAACAGTGCAATTTACAAACTACTGCAGTATACAAATCTAACAAAACATGTATAAAATCTGTCTGGTGACAGTAATAGGACACTAATGAAAAATATCAAAAGACCTAAATAAATGGAGATATCATATTCATGGATTGAGTGACTCCACATTGTTAAGATGGCTACACATTCTTAATTGTTCAATAAACAAAATATCTATGAAAATTTCAGCATGATATTTTGTAGAAATCAATAAGCTAATTCCAAAATTTATATGGAGATGACGGCTCAGTCTTAGGGTATGTTCTCATCTCATTCTAAATTCTCCCCATAAAAAAATATCATAACCATGGCTTAAATTACTACTTCTACCAAACACATTTCGAGCATAGACTTCACTTTTTGAACAGTCCTCAATCAAGAAGCAAGCCTGAGAAAAGGGAAAATAAGACTGATAATAAGAAGTAACACTAGTTTTTTAAAGAACAAAAAGCAGGTTAGACAACAAATGATATGGAAGAATCATACCAAAGAGACTGAGGGAAGGACTGCCTTGTTACAGTATAATCAGTCGTAAGCAATAATCTAAAGTTCCCAAATATACAAAATATGATTAGACCACTCTGGTGAGACATTTGGCTGAGAATGGTAGGTATCATTGGCTTACTTGAGTCCATTGTTTGATGGAACAGCAACAGCTGTTTACAGCAACAGCCCAAATAACTCACAAGAAATTACTGCAACTATTGAGAATTCCTTAATTCATTTGGAAAAGTAGAATAATGCAGAAGTGAGGGCACTACTTCATGGCTTTGTAGTTCATACACATCTCATTTTGAAATTATAAAATTAACAATAAATATAGGTAAATGTCTTTTAATTTAGTTAACAAAAATCAGCCTTAATATTTTTTAATGAAAAAGTCTAAAGTTTCTAAATTTTCAGAGCTAGTGGATTAGTAGACTTTAACATCTGGCTTAAAATCACCTCGATAATGGCAAATCCCACTTTAATCCGTTAAATTCTCTCAGAATTGTTCCACTTTTAAAATCAATGAACTGAAATATTTCAGATTCTGACCATAATTTCCTTTTTCCATGATCATTGAATACCTCTGATCAATAAACAAGAAACACAAGACTCTTGCCTAACACCCATTCTATCTATTTAGTAAATCACTGGATCTTGTATATTTCATTCTAATACACTGATTTCCATTATCTTACTAGGAACCTGTTAATTCCCTAATCCAATTGATACTTCTATATCTTGTCCTTTCCATAACATTAGTGGACTTAATACTTCAGAAAGTATGTAGTAAATGAAAATTAAGGACATTTTGTTTAAAATTAAAGAGCAAATATTACAGAATATACAAGATGGTAGAATCACATCAAAAGACTGATACTCAATTTCTTTCACTAAAGTACTATGAAAGTGTGAGGTCATTTGGGCAATACAGATACACTATGAATGCTTTTATTGGTGAAAGTCCTGTCATGAGGAAAAAAATCACAAATAGCAACCTTCAAAACATACCTAGCCACTGTTGCTGTGATATTTCACACCAGTATTTTCTCACTGAAAGAATGTCTTTGAGTAGTATGTTGCTACAATCAGCTCCATAAATAACACCACTGGATGAATCTTTCACTGTATCCATGATATAATTCAAGAGTTCATGACATTTTAGTCTGGGTGCTCCTATTTAAAAATAAAACAAAGAAACATATAAAAATATTTCTCTCATCAATAAACTGGCAGCAACATTAGATTCTTCTCTAGCACATACTGTATCTGTATAGTAAATCACTAGATTTAAAATCTTAAATTAAGAACACTTGTGCTGGATGTAATAGCACACACTTGTAATCCCAGTTACTTGAGAGGCTGAGGCAGGAGCAATCATAAATTCAAAGTCAGCCTCAGTACTTAGCAAGGCCCTAAGCACTGAGGGAGACCCTGTCTCTAAATAAAAAAAATAAATAAATAAAAAGGGCTGGGGATATGGCTCTGTGGTTAAATACAACTGGATTCAATCCCTGATACAAAAAAAAAAAAAAAAGGCATTGGAATGAAAAATACTTAAATAAAACAACATTTGGGAACATTAATCATCTCCTTTTCACAAGAACAAGGATTAAAAAATTAATGGCCCAAGGGCTGGGGTGGTAGCTCATGGTTGAAGTGATTGCCTTGCATGTGTGAAGGCACTGGGTTCGATCTTCAGCACCACATTGAAAAAAAATAAATAAAAGATATTGTGTCCATCTACAAAAAAAAAGCAAAATCAAAACAAAAAAAATCACC